>NW_015558623.1:390867-417298 GCF_001515605.1 Sinocyclocheilus anshuiensis | reverse complement strand
GTGTGCGACAATGCTGCTGTGCGGCAGAGATGAGGACTGTTTGAAAATATTTTTTCCACTAAAACTTTGATGCGCATGGTCTCAGTTTAATATGCGAACATAACAAAAGATGTGATCGCAAAACAATCAGGAAAAAAGCATTACAAAATTTTAAGTTATAACATGTTAATACATAGGCCTAGTCTCCAGTGGCAACCTCAGCAAAAACTTCACTCGCAAATTAATATTTTTGGTCGCAAATGCGACCGTTTTAGTCACAGTCTGGAGCCCTGGTGTGTATCAGCATTAGCGACCTGTCAACAAGCCTGTGATAAACACGTCTATGAAACGAGAGGCAGATCGCAAGAACACAAGAAGTGAAACGAGGATGAGGGGGTGATTAGCAGAGCATGTGAGCGGAGCGTGAGCGGAGCGGGGAGCGGAGTGGACTGAGTGGAGCGCACGTCCATAGAGCGGAAAACGTAGCGGAGCGTCACACCGCTCCGCTTCGCTCACATGCTCTGGTGATTAGTGAAAGGGCATCTGCTGTGGAAGTCGGCCTTGAGAGCTCTGTTAGCACGGGTGACTCAGCGAGAGCCCATTATTTTCATCAGTTCAATCATCAGCATGCTAATGACTGCCGCCATTACTGTCCGGCAGAGATAACAGAGTCTGATGATTCAAATTAACTCTATTCTCATGGCAGTTCTTTGGGCTATGTAGTCAACAAGCTAAGATGTCAGCGCTGGGTATAGCGACAGTAACTCTCTGTGCTTGACATGTACATATAACATATCACTGTATGGTTTAAAAATGAACTATTCATTATTTATTTTTCAACCAATGGTCAGTAAAAGGAGTTGTTTGTCTTCCAGAAAATGTAATAATTCTATGTTCTAAATTTGTAATATTTTGTACAAAGTTTATATGAGCTTTGTATCTTTTTGCAACCCACTTAATGAAGTAAATATAATTAAAAGCCCAGAAGTTGTGTGCTATTGTTATTTTAAAGCTGAATTTAGACATCAAATTTAATAATTAAATATTAAATTAATAAATTAATACCGTTAATGCTGTACCGAACCGTGACAGCAAAACCGAGGTACGTACCGAACTGTCATGTTTTTGTACCGTTACACCCTCAAAGGTCAGCAGCAAAGACATCAGTTAATAAAATGGGATTAGATACATTTGTGTTATTGAACATATTTAATTATTACATTTAATAAATGTTTTAATTCATTTTGATTAATACTAAATCTGTTTTTGTGAGTGGAGGTTGACAAGGCAATCATTCTTACAATTTATGTAAAAATGTAGAGATTGGATTGGTTTTGTTGATTGCTACATAACAATATCATATCAAACTAATCTGAGCATATCTAATAATTCTCACAACAAAAACATTGCATTTGTGCTAATTCTTTAAAAGCAAGCAGTCAAAAGTGTACCCTAACTCAAGGAAAACACCATGGAAGAAAGCATCTGAAACCAAAATAGAAAAAAAGTAAGCACAATGATAAAATGATGCATTATTGCAAAGGGTTTTCACAACCGCTTGCTTTCGAAAACGCCATTTTTACTGCTATTTGGCCACACAGTGTTCATTTGTACGAGTTTATTTTTAGAGGGAATATTAATGATGATTATTCCACCTTTCGGCTATGTTGCATCACTCCAGACTTCATCACAACCAATAGCAATCAATTCCCTCAGCCGGAGAGTAAAACAATGCTATCATTAACACACACACACAGTACAGCGTCCCCCAGTTACTGGCTCGGATCAGAGCGCTGCGCTGCTGTAGTCACTGCATTAATAAATCCTATTTATTCAGTCTGTCTCAAGAGCAATGGATATCCCAAAAACAACCAGCTTTGCACTTCAAGCATGAGACGAATGAGAAGAAACCCAAACAAGACGTCTATGAAGTACAAAACTGCACTACAGTTTTAGCCAAGAGAAATAACCACAGTTCCAGTGGTTTACATTCATAAAGACTGTTTCCTGAAATGGACATTGTTACTATTTCCTAATGATAGGATCATTTTGAAGACTATGAAAGTCTATGTTGTATCGTTAGTATTATCATAGGAATAAAAAGAAAACATTCTTCTTGCTTCTTCTTTGATTGGTCAGGCCAGTTTTGGGAAGGAAGCCATCATACCTCGAGAAGTTTCTGAGTCTGCAGCGCTGGCCATGCTGTCTGTCATGAGGTCGGGCATCCAAGCATCCATCAGAGCCGATTTGAAGATCTGCCGGCTGTCGAGATCCTGAGTGGGCCGATGGTTATTCCTCAGGTAATCCACGGACTTCACATGATCCTGCTGCTCTGTGGTGAAGATGGAGTAGAACGCCTCCAGCTACAGAGGCAGAAAGACAAAGTACAACATTATCCACGAGTTTAATCATGATTTTCTTTTTCATTTCATCATTTTTAGGTTGTCTTTGCAAGGGAATGTATGAATTTATTTTCAGGCAAAAAGGGTGTAGAAAGGAGAGAAGTGCGTGCTGGGCATGACTTTGTGGCTTTATTCTGTGCGAAAAAAATATGATTTATTCAGAGTTAAGTTACCAATAAGTCATACATCAACATAAAAGTGTATAAATTATTATACTAAATTTGTATAGTGATTTTTTGGTTTTGGAGGCTTGCTAGGCCATAGATGTGGTTAAGAGGACGAAAAGTCTGATTGCTTAGAAATTGTGAATGATATTTCTATTATAATTCTGCATATTACTACTACTACTCTTACTAATTATTATCATTACTATCAACCTCAATATTATTTGCATTAATTAACAATTTTATGTAAATAAGTAAATAATGAAAATAATAATAATGAAAATAATATATATTAATATATAATTAATAATAATATATTATTAATGTTAATATTAATAATACACTGTTGTTGTTATTATTATTATTATTACATTTTATATAATAATAATACTATTTAACAATATTGTGTTTATTATTTAAATGTGCATTATTAATTATTACATATAAATAAATAAAATAAAAAAAACTACCAAATTAAATAAATAAATAACACTAATACTGGATAATACTGATATGGTCACAAATATATTGTGCATCCCTAGAATAATTTTAGAAAGAGTATTAGTGGTGAAAATCAGCAGCACTTCATTATATTCAATGTAATGATACTATATATCTACAACACATTTATACATATACATGCATCAATTTGTTTAGTAAATCATCTGCACCGTTTCATTTCCAGAAACATTTAAGCGCACAGCAGATGAGTCACATTGCTAGTGTAATATTTTCTGTTTGTGTGCTTGCTTGCAGATGGTACAAATATGATACAGGAGAATGAACGCAGACCAATTTCAAGCATAGTGCACACAGCTGGAGGTGATACATGATCATATGAATGTGAAGTGCATGTAGGCTTTACTGCAGGGAGGTGTCGTGAGCGAGCCGGTGTAGCGGTAATAACTTTCCAAAGATGATGGCAGCAGATCCCTCAGTATGAATGGACCAAGATTTGTTTCCTTCTCTGTTAAACAAAAGACACAGAATAAACACTCCAAGACTGAAGAAGATCTTATTAAGCCTGACTGAAGTACTATGAGGCAGCAAGATATGTAGCACAAGTTTTGGTGACATTTTATTATCTTATTGTTAGTTCTTCTGGTATTCTGGTATGCCCAGCTTTCTCTTTATTTCCAGACTGTAACTGGGTGGGCCAAGTTTCTGAACAATAGATGCGGCGATTGCATGTTAAACTTTTAGGACCTTGCATAGAGTTTTGATAAAATTTACAATTACATTACTATTGAAAAATTTGGGGTCAGTAAAATAAAAAAATTAAAAATTCTACTTTTAATAAGTAAAAATGCATGGAATTGCTCAGAAGTGACAGTCAAGGCCTTTATAATGTTACAAAATATTGTCTTTCACATCAATGCTGTTCTTCTGAACTTTCTATTCATCAAAAAATCCTGAAAAACGTATCATGGTTTCTACATAAATATTAAGCAGCACAGCTGTTTTTAGCATTGATAATAGTAAGAAGTATTTCTTGAGCAGCAAATCAGCATATTAGAATGATTTCTGAAGGATCATATAATACTGAAGACTGGAGTAATGATGCAGAAAAAAAAATCAGCTTTGCGATCACAGAAATAAATGACATTTTAAAATATATTAAAAATAGAAATCATATTTTAAATTGCAATAATATTTCATAATATTACTGTTTTTGCAGTCATTAAAAAAAAAAACTAACTAACCGACACAAACTTTTGAACAGTAGTGAATGTTTTCATAGTAGTTAACTATAATAATAATAATAAAAAAAGACAATTCGAAATTCATATTTAGTTTCTCATTATGTGGATTCCATGTTTTTAATTCCAAAAGAGAACGTTTTGAAATTCGTGGTTCTTTTAGAAAACTGTCTATTTGCTTCCAAGAACCTAGAAAAACTTCACGTTTCCTCTGTTAGAACCAATATGTTGTATTGGTTCTATATATTGCTTAGCTATAAAGTGTAGCTATATTGCAACACTTTGACTTTTTAATCTCCAAAGAGCCATATACCCAACTGTATATTAGGGCTGCCCCCTAATAGTCGACTAACCATTAGTCGGCCAGAAGAGGCTTGGCCGACCAAAATTGTTTTTAGTCGCTTAGGCGCAGAAAAAAAAAAGTCACGCAGTTTGTGACGGACAGATCGTTAACGGCTAGTCTATGGTAATACAGTAGCTACATTGGGCAGGACATCCAAACGCTCACCTATCATTCATCCACCACAAATATGGCTTATCATCTGAAACATGTAAGTATTATCAACTTTACATGACCTCTCAATCTAATGTTAGGCTAACCTAGAAAAATGTGCGCTATTGAAGTATCTGTGTGGAGTGTAGAAGAAGCGCACTCACTGCGGGACAGATGGAGGCGCCGGTGCGCTCACTTGCTCTTTAAATACTCCTTCATTTCTGGTCATACAGATAAGAGTAATACATCTTTATCTGTAAAAGGTCTACTTGCATTTGTGTGCACTCACAATAACAACAAATCATTGTGCTTTTGTAAAATAATGAAAGCAAACAGGATGCGCTTTCTGCCGTTGGGTCTCCGTGAACTTGAGTGCGAAACTCCGTGTATGCTTGCCTTGAAGAGAGTGAAATGTCTACTTTGAAATGAACCAAATCAAATGGAAAACAAATATTCTCGGATTTGCATACAGGCACATCACTACTGCGGAGATGATGAGTTACGTCGACTTCATCTCTTAAACCGAAAACAAAAAAAGCAGTAGTTTATCAATAAATTATTAAAATGTCAATGCAGCCTCCTTAACTGTTTTTCCCTGACACATTCATAATCATAGCTTCTGCGGTGCGCTGGGGCAAGCTTTATGCGTGTGCTTGAGCGCTTATTAGTCTATGTAGGCAATTAAAGGCTCATTATAATGATTTAAATTGTTTATAAAATACAGAAAACACTAGTTGATCAATGAATTATCATGATGTTAAGTCTTACTGTTTTTCCCTGACACATTCATAATCATAGCTTCTGCGGTGCGCTGGGGCAAGCTTTATGCGTGTGCTTGAGCGCTTATTAGTCTATGTAGGCAATTAAAGGCTCATTATAATGATTTAAATTGTTTATTAATAAATGTGCGATTAGTCGACTAATGCTTAAAATGAACGACTACTAGTCGACCAGAAAAATCTTTAGTCGGGGGCAGCCCTACTGTATATACAGCAAAAAATGGTTCTTGGTAGAAAACATCTTTTGTGCTAAGGCTTAGATGCTCAGTTTTTATTATTTATTACATTTATTTATTTTTATTTCCTTTTATTATAATTGAGCACTCTGAAAGCTGTTTATATGGCAACATTTACCGTGATGGACTACTCGTTTGAGACCTGTGATGATGGGCTCAGCTGCAATGTTGTCTTTCTTCGCCACCTAGAAAAAAAAAAACAGAAAAATGTGGCATGAAATTAGCGATTATTCTGCTTTTCTATGTTAAAGAAATACAAAAAGGATGAGCTGCATTTAAATCCTGCTGTTATCGAACATAAGTTTCCCATGTTCTCTGCTTATGCAACATTAAAAACTAGAGCACGCTGACATAAGCACCTTTTATTCAGGTTGATGGAGAAGCTCATTCAGGTCAGAGATGAAATATACTCACTCGTGCTCTCTGAGGATTCATTTGGTTGCACTAGGTGGCAATAAAAGAGCCCAAGGGAACCACCAATACAGGAGCTCCACATCGATTAACTATATAAATACCCCAAGGAACGGACATGTCACACACCACATGACACCATTTGTCTAAGCACTAATAGCGGTAAGCCATAACGCTGTCACAAGTGGGCGAAAGAGTTTAAGTCCACCGACATAGGTTATTCTTTCAGCGTTTGACAATGGATAAACATAGGACACACCTGCGTTCCACTTTCAGCGTGAAGGATAGGCCTGTCAAATTAGTTAAGGTGTGTAAAACCTACTGTATGTGAGTGTGCAAAGCATGTTGTGAATGAAGGGGAATGAATGTGGTGCTGCGCTGCAAAAAAGCTTATGTTATTTTCACGGATCATCACGCTGACCTGTTAAGCCTGTTTTTCCTCTATACATTCATATGACATCTCTGAATACTGAGGCTGTGCACCACAAATCTTCTTTTTTTGGCTTGAATCATTACGAAAACCGTGGAAATTGTGCCATTTTCACCCTTGATAAGAACATTGGTCACAGTTGAAAAAGAAAGAAAAATAAAAATAAACAAACAGGAGACAATGCTGGTAGGAGCATAATGGTATGTTTTTGCTCTGTTATGTCACTTCACCTTCAACTCGTCCCTCAGTTTGTAAAAACGAACGAAAAATGTTGGCAGTGATGCAGTTACAGTGGAGGTCTATGAAGCAAGGCATTTCAAAAAGCAGAAATATTAAGCTTGCATTTGCATTTATGCACTTATATTTGGGCTAGTAAAGTATATATATATATATATTTTGACCCATACAATGTATTTTTGGCTATTGCTACAAATATACCCCAGCAATATATGATATATATATATTTCACATTAAATTGTGGCAAAAGATTTATTTCATATAAATGCTATTCATTTGAACTTTCTATTCATCAATGAATCCTGAAATGCATCACGGTTTCCACACAAAAATCAGTTTTCAACATTGACAATAATAATAAATGTTTCTTGAGCACCAAATCAGCACATTACCATCTTTGCTGTCACAGGAATACATACAATTGTGAAACATATTAAAATAGAAACCAGTTATTTTAAATTGTAATAATATCTTACAGTATTAATGTTTTTACTGTATTTTTGATCATATAAATGCAACTTTGGTAAGCAGAAGAGACTTTCAAAAACATAAAACAAAATCTTACCAAACCCAAACTTTATGAACAGTAAAATGAGTTACACTAGCTGTAAAGTTGTCTAAATCATCCTTTCAGTGGTCAGACTTCTTTTCTAGAGGATAAAATCTGATTATGCAGGCCCAGATGGAAAGCAAAAATAAAATCTGCAGATTGCCTACAATAATCTGCAGACTTTATTTCTGTTTCCCATCTGGGCCTGCATAATCAGACTTTTATCCATAAACCACAATAATGACCCTAATATATTAAAATAATTTTATCAGAATACATGGCTAACTACATCTACCACAAGAAGCCATGCTAACCAGCCAAATCTCGACCTCTTGATTACGTCATGTCATTGTTTACATGTTCATAAATGAATAAAGATTGCAAGAACCTTTGAAGAGACAAGGTTACAAGGCCGCTTCATCATGCTAGTCACTCACCAAGTCTTGCAGCTATACACTTCGGAAGCAGTTTAGTTGTACTTTAACTTTTATCCCATTGCAATGCCTTGCCCCATGGACTCTCATTATTCTTTGAAACTGAAGCAAGAAGCAAGTTTATTCTATTATACTGTGAGAAGAGCGAGAGAGAAAGATGGCTAGAGGGTAGCAGAAGATGTCTGCGCTTTCTTCTACCTGTTGCTAATGGTGAAAATAGGCCCTGAGGCTACATGGGCCCAACCCAAATCTATCTGATGTTTTTAGTCTCTTTCTCTCTGTCTCTGGTATCATGATCTATAAAGCCCTGTTTCACAGGCTGGTAAACATTTGAAAATCCCCCCAAAAAATCAAAGAAGATCTTCACCTGAAAGAAGACAGCCATGGCAGCGATGATTCGTCTCTCCTTTATCGCGGTGCTCAGACTGTCAAAATCATCTGAATTGTAGAAATAAATCTGCATCTATGAGGCAAAGAGATGAGAACATGTTTTTATAACTGCATTCTTACTTGACAGGGTTTGAAACAGCTCATACTAATGTTCTGCTTTGACTTTCCTGTTTGGTAAACACAAAGCATTGTGGTATCGAAATTGGTACAGTATGCTGTCAAATCCTCACAAATTGATATTCCTCTCATCATCTTCACACACACAATAACGGCATATCTGGCATATCCTACTTCTCTCATCACTCCACATTTTGACATCTGAGACAACTAAGGATTATATGCTTTCTCTCTGAGGACGGATTTGGGGAGAAAGCGAACCTCGGAAGCAAATCCCCTCAGCGCGGCGCAATAAACAACATGTCTTTGTTGCCTTAAACATTGTCTCTGAACAAACGCACAAAGTGCCATGTGTCAAATAAATGCTAAATCTACTATTACAGAAAAAACAGGGATGATCGCACAAAGACAGAGAAGGGGAGAAAGGAAAGCGGGATGAATGGCATGCCGAAGCTCACAGCAGCTGAGCAATCGTGAAAGAGATCGTTGAAATGCAGGGAATAAGATTAAGCCTCGCTATGACAATCACGTTCCAATTGAGCTTATTTTCTGGCAGCCTTTCATGTGGCAGCATTATTTGCCTGCCGATGTTGTTCTCGCTTCATTTTATTTTGTGGACTTCGCTGTAGCACATTTCCCTGGTCATTTAATGGTGCGTGTAAGAAAAATAGCAAGCTCTTATTTTGTTAGACCAGTGCTTCTCAACTGACGGCGAGGCAGTCTCTTTTGATAAGGTTGCAGACAGGAAAAGAGAAAGCAATGCTAAATGCAAAGAATAAAATGTGGCTAACCATATGATCTTACATTTCAGGACAGGAAAATACTTTTTTTTTAAGAAATAAAGCAGAGGCTTTGTGTAATATCCAATCAAACTCAACCTTTTAGAAGCTAGACAAATTTGCTATAGTAAAACATGCATGGTAAAAAATATGACAAACTACATAACAAACAGGTTACAGATATAATATTGGCCTGTTATGTGGTTGCTAAGGCATTCTGGGTGGTTTTTAACACTTTTTTATGTACTGTAGTTGCATACTAACACTTTGGTCCCTAGATATGAATTTATAGTAGGTATATGGATTTGCTCACTTTCTTTATCATCAGCCAGACAAAAAACACAAGTCTGATCACTTAAAAAATTAAAGAACATTCCTCCTCAAAAAGATGCACGAGTTGAGATACGCTTAAATAGTATGATATAGTGAGAATGTGCAGCTCAATCTCAAGGAGGAAAAAACACTTCACTTTTATTCAGAGGCCCAAAGTGAGAAATAATATGCAATTTTGTAAAGACAACAGCCTACTTAAATCAATTAGAGAACAGATTACTTGCATAAAATGCATATAAATAACAGTAATCACGCTGTATCTCCCAAAAATGCCTTAAGATGATATTTAAATGCTTTATATATCTATTTTAATTTAAATAATTTTATTATCAAACCTCTGTTTACATTATAGCAAGATATTTCTAAAAAATTATGTATGGATAATCAAGTAACCCCAAGTTGTTTCAGTCCAATAAAGGTTATTCTTAAGTTTACTTTATAAAAATCATTAAAGATTTCATAGCAAAAATTACATGTGCACCACAACCTGAAGGCGGACATTTTTAGAAGTATATTAAAAGGCCTTTTACATGCTAAAAAAGTATGAATTATCAGTCAGAGGGCAAAACTGCATTCAGAAGATTTTTGATTATGTTGATAATTCAGAGGCCTTAGATTCATGTTTCAAATATGATACAGTAGGCTTTATAGGGTTAAGCCATAAAAGCCTGATGCATCAAATGTGATACAAAACATAAAACACGTGCACCCTTTTTTTTAGTATTTTAAACAAATATTTGATCTAAAGTTTCAATAAACTGTTCCAACTATTCCAAAAAAACTATCATTTCATGTCAGGCTTCACAGGTTTAACATCTAAAGCAAACAGTATGTGCTGAAGTTTAATACTTCGGTTTAAGAGTTCATTTAAATATTCATGCTGATGCTTGCCTTGGCAAGCAACACTAAAAATAAAATAATAAATAATAAATAAAAAAATAAAATGAACATTATTGCTGTTGTAGTTTAATTTACTGTGCCAGATTTGAGCCAGAGGTCAATAGAAGTCGTCGTGAGATAATTGGATGCATCTCTTCTCAGTCTCTGTCTTCAGTGCGTTTGGGTTTTAAATCGCTAGATAATGCTTAGCGGCTATCCAGTGGTGTACGGATACACATCAATTGTATTTTGGTGTAAAATGGGATTTATGGAGCGAAGTCGATTCGTCTAATGAGAAAGTGCTGCCAGAGGGGTGGAGCCAGCCCAGGTCGTCTGACCTCTGTGCCAGCTAATTTCCAACAAACTTAAGATTGATGAATACAAATGCAACAAACTTAGACTGATGAATACAAATGATTTTGCTTTCCCATCCTCTAAATTGTTGTTGTGTAGACAGTGTATTGATAGAAAATAAATACTGCTAGATCATGGATAAATGCCAGTAGGGTTTGGCTCAAAAAGTTAGCATTCGTTTCTACTCTGCACATACTCTGACCTTGTTGGAACACTGAAATGAAATGGAATGAAATAAAGAGCTATTTCTGTAACGGAGACTGGTACACCCTTGGCAAAGCAACAGACATGTCAAAGGAACCCAGGGCATTTTAGGCAAAAGCTAGGCAACAGATAACTAACCTCCAAACAAAGTAATTAAGACCAGACAATGTCAGAAGGGGTGGACAATGAATTAAGCCGCTAATAAAGAGAAGAAAGAACAAAGTTCAAGTCTTTAATGAAAACCAATCAGTCTCCTTCAGGCCTCTTTTAAATCACAGACTTTAATGGTGTCCATTTATTGTGTCTTCACAGAGGGAGATATATTACTCATTTATCACTAACCCTCATTAGCCAATTAGCTTCCTCCAAGAGCCAATACAGAGTTTATGGTGACCGAGAGTAAAGCACAACACAAACACGTTCAGTCAGTGAATCAAAATGGGACAGAAACCATGTGCGGAACCAAAAAAAAGGCCAGCATACACTCGACTTAACATGTTCCAGCATATAATGTGTGATTGCATAACAATATTTAACTTGAATGCAGTGGTCCATTCTGAATTCTCTGGCTATGCACTCAAAATAAAAAATGATTGCAGTGTACACTATTTCTTACACCTAACTCTGTCTCGCACAGCTCTCAAACTTGAATGTGCATCCAGTGTTTTCAAGGGCAAATGGAGAAGGTTTACTATCAAGAGTTAATACTAATCTTGCACAAAATAATATCTGCAAGGCAAAAGAGACACTTTTTGAACTGTATGGTTGTTAAAAACAAGTACCCTGTAAGGCATGGAAAGGAATTACACTTAATTAAAGATTTAAGGCTTTTCGTCATTGTTGACTGAGATGAGCACTGGGGCTCAGTACTTCTTTTCTCATATCCACAAAATGTTTAAAATATGGATGGATGGATAGATAGACCAGAATTCAAATCATTTTAAAAGTTATCACTCTGAGGTGAGAAGGAAGCTGAATATCCTTGCTCTTCAGTGAAATGTAGCGGCTGCACCATCAAGTCAATAAAACGCATCGATCCCAATTTCATTGAGAGGTTCTTCAATTAGTGCAGATTAGTACTCCACTTTCAACCTACTCAAGTCAAGGTGGAATCCTTGAACTTTATTGAAGAAACTCATTTAGTAATGTTATCCTCCTCGTCTAAAATCCATTCCTAATAAGATTTTTTTAAATGTGAAAGTGGGTGGTTTAAGGACTATTCACAGGGACTGTTGTGAACAGGGTTTTTGATTTTGATCAGGTTTCCAGAGCTGTATGGATGGCACTAACATATAGGGTCATTCTGTGTAAAATCAACTAAATTTCAGAAATTTCCCCAGCTCAAATTTTTGATTTTGTCAATATTTTTTTCTGAAGAAAGATAAACGTGTAGTGATGAAAGCCAAAATATTAAATGTCATGAATGTATATTGACTGAGTAATCCACTATTTTGTAGAGGGGGGTCAAAATGACAGTTTTCACCTGAGATTTGAGCCAGATTACAGGGGGGTAAAAACGACTTAACTGGGGACCACTGGTTGAGTGGACATGGAATGACCCATACAAAAGGCCTCTTAAATTTGCACTGAATAAATGGAACTGAAACTGTTTTTTTGAGTGTAGCTCGATAATGTGACACACTCACCTCTACTGGAAACTTCTTTCCATTGATACTGTGCTCAGAACCAGCTGATCCATTGGTGCTGCCCCAGTGAAACTCCACTTTTTCTGCTTTGAAGCGTCCAGGTAGGCCGGCCCCTCTCACAAAGTAATCATTCTTCAGAACAATAGACACTGGAATGAAAAAGAAGACCAGATGAGAGAGTTAAATACTTTTACAAATAAATATAAATATTTATTTTACATTTAATGAGCCGTAGTATGTAAAACTAAGACTGCCAAGTATATGTACTTTTTAAGCTGTGCAATTCAACAACAGATAATGTAGGCAGATATATATATATATATATATATATATATACACATTTCAATATCCCACTTTTCTTCAGACTGTAAAATGCTCCAGAGGAATTTTGTCTTTTTTATGTTGACAAAGGACCTTTAAAACAAATAATGATGCAGAAGAAACTGAGTGTGTACTCTGCAGGCCAGAGCGGACACATCAAAATGATCTCCATGGGCTCTCCTGGCACAGACCGTCACATTATACCGCATTAAGAGATGACCTCTTGACTCTTTAAAGCTTGGATTGGTAAACAAATTGAAATATCTTCTGCTTGGTAGTCTCTTCAGAAACAGGATAACTACTTCATAGAACTTGTTTTTCCATGGCCAATTAATGATCTTGGTCAAATGCAATGCTGTTTTAAAACATTCTGGACATTTGAATCCATTTAACTGTAAATTAAGTCAAATAGGAGCATCATCTGCAGCATTACTGACCCTATTGTTATTTGTTAATAAATCAGAACATTAAAAATGTTCACAGTCAGATCATAAAAACATCAACTTTACAATGCATTTATTGAATGTTCAACTTAGAATCACCTTACAAATAGCTTATAATTGTCTCTGCATTTTGTGATTGGATAGGAGAAAGCAACAATTACAATTACATTACAATTACATATTTCACATCAAATCAGATTTAAATGGCTACTTTAATTGGTTTGCATTTCATAAAACACTTTTTATGCCGATTGGTCAAGGACTATTCAAGTCCTTTGTTGAGTCTAGGATGAACTACAAGGAACCACTCAGGAACATCTAACACAAGAAAAGCTCTCGTGTGGAGATCTTGGTTTAATTCTTAAGTAAACTAAAGTGTTGGGGGGTGAGAACAAACAAACAGATTTAGGCGAATATGAGGGATGTTTGTGGAGAGATGGGATCTTTTGGTAAATACACACAGCGCTGTTTGCACATACTGGGCTAAAGACTTGTGGTACACGGGAGACGCTCGTGATGCTGGGGTTTTAAAGGATCTAACGCTGTGCTCTGTAAACAGTAGAAAAAGCTCCTATGGTAATTATGCCACAGCGTGTTTATGGTCCTGGCGAGCATTCCCAAAAACCTTCTCAGGAGTAAATATAGCACTCTACAGTGTGCCATTCTCAAAATTACTCCTAATTAAAACCAAGAGAAAGCAACATTCGAAATGCACAAAGAATGCTGTCGCACCATCATCCTTGGCTAGTGTTAGGTTTGTAGGCCAAAAAGGGATGATTTTCCTACAAATGAGTGCAAAAAAAAAAAGAAAACGCAAAAAGTAGACTATGGAAATTTGGAAAATGGAACATTTTTCTATTACAATAATTAAAAAATATATTTTTTTCTCTTTTTTTTTGATGATGATGACAGTATAGATTACAGTCAAATTATTCATATGCATTCACACTACTATTCAAAAGTTGAAGGTCAGTAAGATTTCTTTTTTTGAAAAAAATTAATACTTTTATTAAGTAAGGTTCCATTAAACTGATCAAAAGTGACAGTAACGACTTTTACATTCTTAGTACAAAAAAATCTATTTCAAACACATGCTGTTGAACTTTTTACTCATAAATGAATCATGCAAATGTACCAAGATTTCCACAAAAACATTAAGCACAACTGTTTTCAACATTGATAATAATACGAAATGTGTCTTGAGCACCAAATCAGCATATTAGAACCATTTCTGATGGATCATGTGACACTCAAGACTGGAGTAATGGCTAATGAAAATCCAGCTTTGCATCACAGGAATAAATTACATTTTAAAATATATTAAAATAGAATATAGTTACTTAAAATTTTAATAATGTTTCAGAAAATGAATGTTTTTACTGTATTTTTGATCAAATAAAAGCAAACTTGGCGAGCATAATAGGTTTCTTTTAAAAACATTTGAAAAAATCCTCAAACCTCAAACTTTAAGTTTGAGTTTAAGTCTTAAAAAAACAAACAAAAATAAAAATAACGCTGCTCATATTTCCACATCTGCAAGGCATCAAAACAGATCTTATAGGAATGTTGTGAGGGCAGTGAGCATGTATGATATTTGCTTGGGCTTTGACTTTCAAACTCCCTCAGACCCGATGCAACTGTCTGTCATGATGGGACACTTGCAAACTGTTTCTTACAGTGCAATTATTTGGAAATATTTTTAACATTTAAGTGGCCTAAAGCTAAGAGTGCAATGATGGTCAAAGTTCTGACACGAAAGCAGATGAGTATTGTTAAGAGTTTCATTCTTTGGCGAACCTGTTTTGCCTGTGTTCTTCATGGTGGTCCTGTTTGACGACTTGCTTTCAAAGCCATCCAAGGTCAGCTCCTGGCACTCTTGAGAAACCTGGGTGTCTTGATCTGGGATATCCACTGGAGACTGATTCCTTTCCCCGCATTCTGGATAAGCAGAGGGCCACCTTCGTGGTCCGTAGGTGCCTGTGAAAGAAAAATTAAGAATAAACAAGAAACTTAACATTTGCATCACATTTACACATTGGCGGATGCTTGAAAGCAACTTCAAAAGCATTCAAGTTATATATTATACATATGTATGCAGCACCATTAATTTAACCTTAACATAAACTATGAGGCATTTAAGCATTCAAAAATATAATTGTATAGTTAATGTATAAAGTCCTTTTTAAAATCATGATTTTAGGTTAAAATTTCTATTAATATGTAATGGAAAGTATATATTTTACAGCATTTCTTCACACTTTTTAATCACCTTTTTCCTTCACTAGGCCATTTTAAAAGGTCCTGTGGTGTGGCAAATTACTTTTTAAAAGTGAAAATATTTCAAGCAGTCTCTCAGTTAACACGAGGCCTCTTAAAAAAATTTAAATAGAATGACTAATCATTAAAACTTTAAAAAACAAAACTGAATTTGCAAAATGCTGTTTTAGATAGAGTGCATCATGTCACACACCAGGACAGAATTAAGTTATTCCTCTGTTGACTAAACATTGACTCATCTCTGTCTAGCAGTTGAGGAAAAGTACATATTTGCAATGTAAATCTGAATTAGCAAAACACAAATGCAATGCAAACTTTTTCTACACATAAATCCCTCTTCTCGTGATGTTGTTGAGCTATCAATTTGATACTCATCAGCCATCTGTGTTGGTCTAAGACAGAGAAATATGAGCACACATGTTCTGCAAACATGCAGCGCTAAACTGATGAATGGTTTCATTACCAGTGGTGGCAGACGTATCAGAGTCCATGTCATAGTGGTGTATATAAATTGCCTCCTAATGCTTAATGCTTTGCGCATCAAATTAAGTCTCGCACACAGTATATGAATAATAATCTGTGACATGAGGGTTGCGGTAAACAGCTATATGTCTGGATGGGAATCTTAAGAGCAGTAAAAACAAGTGCATTTCTCATTAACAATCTGTGCAAACTATCTTACAAAGGAAAACTCTAATTTTAATCACCATTTTTCAGCTTCCTGAAAGGACAAATGTACACAGCAATATGTTATTATAATTTCTGAAGAGCAGTTATGGGGCGCCTGAACCTAATCACTCCAATTTTGGGACCTGTTTTCCAAGAGTCAGATTAAACAGGCTTTGCTATGGCAACCTGAATACTCTTAGTCACAAGAAGGTACGAAATTTAACTAACCGCTATAATTTTATCATCAGCACTGCTGGTGCTGAGATTCTTCCCAGCCTAGATAGTGAAAAGTGGGAAGAGAGGAGAAAAACCTCATGGGATTGGTCCAACAGAAGCACGGTTGCCATCACAACGCTATCTTGTGTACACACTGACCGCATACCAATCAAAAGCATAGTCAAAAATGGACTTGCATTTTGAAGCAGTTTTTGAGTTATAACCAAAGTATTTTATGCTGTAGGTTCAAAGATGGCACATCAGATTTGCCCTCGAGCTTGAGGGTCTGATCGTGGTGTCAAGAATGATGTTGTCTCTAATCTTCTGCGCTAAAAGTCTGCCGACTCCCAGCTGAGCTCAGTCGTGCTTATTTTCCCCGTCGATAGACTGTATGACATCCTGTTGATATTCTGAGAGACATGAGTCCGTCAGAGTTTGGTTTGTATGACTGACATGGTTCGTAGGTGGACAGCAGAGTATGGAAAACTGCTTTTATACCAACCAAACAAATCAAACACCGTCAAACAGACAAAAACGCTAGTAGTGCACACTTTACACAAAAATACGTTAATATTGAGTATTTTATATTTCACTAATATTGCCAGTAGGGCTGGACGATATGGCCTAAATTTATATCACGATATATTTCATAATTTTGGTCGATACGATATAATTCCGATATCGATATGAACACTATTTTTAAAAAAAAGCCTCATAAAAACTGCCAAGAATGCCCACAACAGATGTCTGTGCATACAAACTTATGAAAAATTAACTTTGCAAGTCTATGAAACCTCCTCCTATAAAACTATATAATAGTTAAGAAAAAGAAACAGCACAAATAAATTAATGTTTACATTATATCAAACTATAGGCTGACATACACTACCAGTCAAAAGTGGTTTCTTTGATGAATAGAAAGTTCAGAAGAACAGCATTTATCTGAAATAGAAATCTTTTGTAACATTATAATCTTTTTGATCAATTTAAAGCATCCTTGCTAAATAAAAGTATTATAAATAAAATAAAATTGCAGCACTAAATAACATTTCTATAATTCCCCCCCACAAAAAAAAAATTTCAGATAAATGCTGATCTTTGGATCTTTCTATTCATCAAAGAATCCTAAAAAAATATATTCTCAACTGTTTAAAATATTGATAATCAGCAAGTCAGTATATTAGAATTATTTCTGAAGATTTAAAATAACTGCTTTCAAATAGAAAGCAGTTATTTTAAATAGTAAAAATAATTCAAAATTGTACTGTTTTTGCTGTACTTTGGATCAAATAAATGCAGCCTTGGTGAGCAGAAGATAATTCTTTAAAAAAAAAAAACATTAAAAATCTTACTGTTAAAAAACTTTAGACTCGAAGTGTAGGCTGATTATTTTTATAGATTGAAACAAATGTGCTTCAGCCAGGATAAAGAGTATGAAAAGTGCTCTTAGTTGCTGCGGAAAACAAAAAAAATTGAGCAACAACAAAAACATGTTGCTGGAGACGGGCTTATTATTGAAAAGCAGGAGGCACTTTTAGAGTGATAAAATTAGTGGTTTCCCCATTAACAGCTGTAATCAAAGCAGCTCTGCGCATGAACGCTACTTTATCAGATAAAATGAAAATGTCATCGAAACTTTTCTGGACAGTCGGTTTCCTTCAGAGATACATTCATATAAAACACCCGTGCCCTGTTTTGATTTTGAAATGTGCAGTGCTCATGTTTATTCAATGAAGTCAAACGCCACAAATAATTCAATGTATGGGAAACACTGGTAATGTATATCGAAATATCGGAAATGTGTTTAAAAATCATATCACCGTTATTGAAAAAAATTATATCGCGATACATATTGATATTGAATTATTGTCCAGCCCTAATTGCCAGTTACCCTACGTATTTGTTTTGCTCCATTAACGAAAATAGTTCCAAATAAATTCAAAGTAGAATCATTCGATCAAACTAGCATCTCTGAGCAACACAGCACAGACGTTCATCTTCCTTCCTGAAAGAATCAACGATTTTTTGATTAATTGATTCAGTGAATGATTCAATGACTCGCTCATTGACAATCACTTGTTGTGTTCCTGAATGAATCGATGCTTTTGAATGAAGCGATTGGGTTGACTGAATGACTCAATGATTCACTCATAAAGACAATCACTTGTTGCCACCTACTTGTGTATTGATGTAACCTTCAGAAACAGTGACTGAATAATGCCTAAATGTACAGATAAATGCATTATAATGCAAATAAAATAAAATAAAACAAAACACTAGTGGACCAAGCCATCAAACACTGAAAGCTACCGGAGATGCCCTGACCAGTTTCAACCCAGCACCTAGGTCTCTGGAACAGGAACACTGAGACCACCAGAGAATGGGGGAGCTCTCTTTTTTTTCAATCTGACAGATTAAGGTCAGATCACTTTCCATTGGGAGAGAAGTAGTCACGGTTCTCCTCTTTTAAGGAAAGGTTACTCCTCTTACCCAATTAATGAGGGGACAAGTAGGTCATTCCAAAGTTCTTGGCCCGCCGCTACGGTGCAGAAATCTCCTCGGAGCTCTGCTAATTGACATCAATTTTCCAGCAACGAAAAAGCAACTGGTTTTTTCAGCTGTGAATATTTTGCATTCAGACAACACGGTTGTCCAAGTCCAAAATGATGAATTGATTCTACAATCTGGCACTGTTTTTCCCCCAATGTCAGAAGCCAATTAAACACATCCTGAGGGTTATCCTGGCTTTTACTGTATCTCCTCAGGGTTCTGCGTCTATGCTTTTAGGCTGGAAGCTCAGACGACAGTCAGCCACTTGTTTTTTCCACCCAGGCGTAGAGTCTCGGTGCTAATATGATTCTTAGATGGATGCTGGATTACTGCTTTCCACCTCCCCATTGATTTCTCCTTGGGCCAGACTCCTGTGTTCTGATTTGTTAAGTGCTGGCACAGTGTGCCTGAACCAGCTGTCGGTTTTTGTCCCAGCAGGGGTAGGATATCTGCACAAAGACACTTCACCTGGAATACTCAATCTCTCCTCCAGATTCATCCCGCTTTTACACAAGCCCCCCACAGCAATGCAGGTCACCATTTGCTCTGAAATAGATTTAAAACACCTGCGCACAGCTGAGACGAATTCCCTCCGCTTTCTGATCTCTTAATTAATTAGTCATCTGGGTTCCTTTGTGAAAAGACCAAGATGCGGTTCTCATCCTAAGCTATCGGCCTACGGTATTTCCTGCACGGCATCCATGCCCGTCCAACTGACAGTCCACAAATCTTCAATGAACCATTTAATCTCTCCATGTCACAGACTAAACAACTGGCTCTGCCGGCATCTTCAATTGTGAGTGACACTACATCCACCACGTCAGGGTGATCGGTGAATCGTCATCATAGTCGCTCAACGTCTCTCTCACTTCAACACTTTGTTCTTAAGGACCGTATACATATCTGACGACCGGTCACCTCAGACAACGTGGCTCACGCAAGCTGCTGCAAGATGCAACAGCTTTCATCGCATCACACTGAGAGATGTGTTGAGGGAAGGCGATAGCTTGACAGTTTTGTCGTGTCTTCTTGTGTCTTACTCTCTCAATCACAACAAATTTTCAGCAACACAAAGAGGAAACCTATTAACTCTTCTTCACAGACTGAGAAAAAACATCAGAGGAGATATGACAAAATCATTAACGGGACTTACATGGATAGTTCACCCAAAAATTAAAATAAAATTCAGTCATCATTTACTCGCCCTTACTGTTATAATATTCATTATGCAGACAAAAACAGTTGAAAATTCTTCAAAATATCTTATTTTGTGCTGCATAGTAGAAAAAAAGTCATTTTGGAACCACATGAGAGTGTGGTTGAACTCTCATGTTGTTCCAAACCTATATAATTTTCTTCCGTAGAATACAAAAGATGAATATAAGGAAAGGTATATTTAATGTGCTAAATGACTAAATGTAAATGTATATATATATTACTGTACGACTCCTGTACGCCACCGCAATCGTCTTTACCTTGATTGCAGTCTTCATCCATCGAAAACGTAGTTTGCGTCTCATCTGGCCATACAGCGGTGGGATGTGTTGACATTCCGTTCAGTCTGTACTTCACATAAGCGCATTACATGTGAGGGCTCGCCCTCTTCAGAGACAATCACAGAATATGACAGAGCTCGTGTTTAAAAGCGAAACACACCGGAATGAATAATTCTCTATATATATATATATATATATATATATATATATATGTGTGTGTGTATGTGTGTACCTACTTAACCATATTTGTGTGTGTGTGTGTGTGTGTGTGTGTGCGTGTGTGTATGTGTGTTTTATTTTATTTTTTTGACTGTTGATGTTGCTTTTCTGTACAATGCAAGCATACTGTGACCAATTGCTGTCAAGCTCTAGAAACGACATTTCAAAAGTTTTGGG
Organism: Sinocyclocheilus anshuiensis; assembly: GCF_001515605.1. Classification (NCBI taxonomy): domain Eukaryota; kingdom Metazoa; phylum Chordata; class Actinopteri; order Cypriniformes; family Cyprinidae; genus Sinocyclocheilus; species Sinocyclocheilus anshuiensis. Next base: position 396,413 of record NW_015558623.1, on the reverse strand, counting down.
TTAGTATGATTTTATAAATGCTATTCTTTTGATATTTAATGCTATTCTTTTTTAATTTTCTGTTTTCTATTCATCAAAGAATCCTGAAAAATATTGAGCAGCACAACTGTTTTCAACATTGATAAAAAAAAGAAATGTTTCTTGAGCACCAAATCAGCATATTAGATCAATTTCTGAAGGATCATGTGACACTGAAGACTGAAGTAATGGCTGCAGAAAATTCAGCCTTCCCATCACAGGAATTAAGATTTTAAATACAGTTCTTTTAAATTGCACAGAGTCTCTTACAGCCTCGGTAAGAGACTTATTTCAAAAACATTAAAACATACTGACCCCAAACCTTTGAACGCTAGTGTATCATTAAAGCAAGGAACAGAATGAAATATTAACTTAATGAAATATTAAGTTATTAACTGGAAAAATACCCTTCAACCCAGTTTGAATATGCAAGTGTGAATGACATTTGAAAGCTACGGATGAGACTTTTACGGTGCTTTTTTATATACTCTCAGAGTAAATGAATGAATTACACTCTGATGGCTTCATTACCTTTCACTGATTGTTGAGAATTTCTGATCAAATACATTTCAGCGCATTTAAGGGCATCGGTATGGATCATAAGATGATGATATATGCCTCAAAGCCCTTTTGAATTTTTCATTGACACTCCAACATCAAGGCAGAGTGAGACGTGTGCACTACTTATGTGTATTTTCAAACAGTTCCCTGAGAGATGCAATTACGCTGCAATACTTCCACTCTTATTGGTGCTCCATCAGCTTAAGATTTGCCTGAATTTAAATGTGAATTTGCATCAAATAAACTCCACTAACATATATACAGGTGTGAATAGTCAATGCAATACACCTCATGTAACAAGCCATTGTGTTTGTTGACATCTTTTACCCATCAAATGCACAAATTTCCTATATAAAACCGTTTTATGCTGCAATATATAAAAGTTATATTAGAATAAATTGACTTGGATAATTACATGTTGACCGACTCATCATCCTTTCCATATATATTACCGTTTATCAGCCATTACACTCCTCATGGCCTTCTGTATATAACAGAAATATCAATAAACCTATAACAGCCTCATCTACATAAAAGACTGCTTCTGATTCAATAGGCGACTTGAAGTACTTGCAGTCTTGCAGCTGTGTGTTAAATCAGACTACTTTTACCCAAGAAATAGCTCATCTTTTATGTCCTGCCAATTCATATAATTTGCACTGCATTTTAATTAGTGTTCAGAACAATCTCACCAAACAATTTGAAAGCTCTAATTTATATCTCAGTCTTGGAATAGCAGGCTAATTAACAGAGACACTAATTGGATTAATTCTGCGTGATCTGATTCCCAGAAAGAGACAGGAGGAGCGAGATAATGATAATGAGAACGAAACAAACATTTTTTTCCCCGTCTATCTCAGGCCTGGCAATGCAAAGAGATACACAACTATATCATCATCTGATTTATTTTTAATCTAACTTTAATTGTAAACAACTAGGGACTGAAACTGAAAGTGGCTATATGTAACTTATTTTATTGATGATAAAAACACATCTACTGTAGGATTATTATGCTGTTTGTGTTGCCCTAAGGCCTGAATTTATGAATGAAAGAAGGGAATGAGGGACTGGATAGTGTAAAAATACTAATAATGCAATACAAGGCCGTAGATCCAAATTCAACATCAAAAACACATTTACAAATGCAAGAGAATTGAAAGCCCCTTTGGAATTATCTATATTTCTTCATGTATAATCATGTAAAATGACGTCTGATCATGTCTATTAACTGTTCTCTCATTGGTCAAAGTTCCACGGTTTATTTTCCGGGATTCTACTTAGCTGTCACGGCTGTCATCCGTCAGGATGGAACGATAACAGCTTCACGGGCTTATTGTTGAGTTTTTTGTAGCTGTCGTTATAATAATTTATCATTTTGAGCGGGAGTCCAGGATTGATTGGGAAAATATTTTTAAAATGCACCTAATTGGTCCGTTGGATCGGATTGCTTTCTCACTACAACCGAACCGCTCCAGAGTTCGTTTTCAATCGAGCAGAGACCACCTCGTTTCAGGCGATCTCGGACCGATTGTTTTGGCGCAGATCCGAGCGCGATTGCCGTGTTCACATATGCCCAAACGAACCGAGCTAAGGGGGGAAACGCGCCAGGTTCCGAAACAACGGGCCAGGTGTGAAAGCACCCTAAGTCTTATTTAACAAGCATCACACTAAATAAATTAGAAAAATGTTGCAAAATGTTGTGCATGCAGTTGCTAGGGTAGTTACTTACAGGCCCTAGTCAAAAAAGTCTCTATAATATTATGGCCCTAGCAATGCTTGCCTTAGCAAACGCCTCTAAATATCAAATCGCTGATGGAAAAAGTAAGTGCATATCCGTGATAATGGTCTCTTGAAAAGACGGTAATTGGAATTCAGGTGGGTTTGATTTGACCTGCCATATTGCAAAAAAAAAAAAAGGAGGAAAAACGTTTTGGTTACATGCACTATGCTCTAGCGGAAATTTCAATTCAATTTCAGAAGACATTTAGCTGTTTTTCATAGGAGTGAGCTCCCTGTAAAGATAGGTGCAATGACACTCTCTAAAAAGTGACTACGAACCACAAGATGACAGTTACAACATCTGTGTTCAAAAGTCTAACATTACAAAAACATGAAGCTGGAAGTGTTGTTCCTAGGAGAAAAAGAAACAGTTTTTTTTTCTTTTGAAAATGACAGAAGTCTCAGTCCACGGCATAAATCATTTTCTAAATCAGTAGTTTCATCTTGTTTTTCAGCAAAAAAAATAAAAATAATAATAATAAAAGCATGCTATATGCATGACATTTTCTTTATATATCAAATTGTGTAAGATATTAAGACTTGTTTTCAGAGACTATATCATTGGCAAATAGTTTTAATTCTGTTGAGCATAAATGTAGCTAAATTTAATTAGATTTCTGCTTAAAATAAGGGGGAAAAACATCATGCTTTAATATCTTCTGCAATTTTTCTTTTTAAGTCATTTTATGTTTTATGTTCAGATATATTTTTTTTACTGGAAAAGAGTCTCAAGTTTGCTAATGAGTACGCAGATGTACTTCTGGAACAATGTTCTATGGATAAATGAGACAAAAATGGAACTTTCTGGCACATATTTACAGCGTTACGTAACAGAAGAAGAAGCACAAAGAAGCGAAAATCAAAATCAACTGTGAGTAAAACATCCGCAGGCAAGATGATGCAAATGCTTCCAAATATGCGGTGCCACATTCAGATCTCTTTTGGAGGGAAAATCCAGGAACGCAGGCCATAGAACTGTTTTATGACTCATGTATGTATTGAACACCATCTGTTTGGGCTAGCTGAGTCATTTAGCTCAACAGCTACCACTCTGTGTCACATTCCCTTCAGTCCGACGGGCACATGTTTGTCTCAATCCACTATCTTTGTTACCAGCCATAATCCCATTAACCTTGCAGATAAATAACCTGACTGTGGTTGCCACGGGAACGCTGACTGTGTGGAGATTGCCTTGTCATGTCTGTTTTGTCCCCCCTGAGAAAATGGGACACAAGGCGCACGCTTTGGCAGCAGTCACACTTTTTGGCATGGCTCCGCTCACCAGTCGTGTTCAATAACCCCGTAACCCTCTGTGGTCTGTAGACCGCATACCGGTCGACAGGAAACAAACATGCGACGCTGATGCGATTGATAGTGACAGTGGAGCTGGTTGGGGTTTGAACGGGAGACCTGCGGTTATTGCCACTTTTCCAGGGTCATCGATAGCTGCAAGTGATGCAAAAAACAGGCCAGATCGGATCTAAATCTGGACAAATATAGGTACAACAAAGTTACAAATCAATGAGATGCGAATTATGCAGATTCGGTCACCGATTGTAAAGCATTATTCAGTGAAAGAGGCTTGTTGTTCGAAAGACTTAGTTGTCCTGCTATGAGTGACTCATAAATGAACAAGCAAATGATTGTTACGCTTCAAAAAGAATTAAACATGTTAGTCAAGGGAAATGAAGAATTCGGAAAGTGTCTTTGTGAACCGATTATAGACATGCATATTCAGATGGGTGACTAGAACTAGAAGTATTAATATTCATGGTAAAAATATGCTAAATGTTCTCAATTCAAAGAGAAATGAGAAGCAATAAACAATCTGTCTTAAAGGATTAGTTCACACAAAAATGAAAATGCCCCTATTATTTAGACACCCTCATTTCAAGCACGTAGAGTCTTTCCTCTGTGAAACATAAAAAGAAAAACTGTATTATTCTGAATAGTATTAAAAGTATCACAAGTAGTCAATACGACTCAAAAGCTCTAAATCTTCTGAAGGCATGTGAAATGATTCGTTCATGAATTGAACTGATCCAGTTCTCAAGTGCGCCTGATTTGTGCACGCCACTGCACAAATCTATCCCATGGCTTCAGAAGACTTGAAATATAACTCATGAATTGAATTTTATGATACTTTAATGCTGCTTTTTGCATCCTTGTTGAGACTTGAAGGCCTGAGCCTTCATTGTTACTGCATGGAAAAGAGTGACTAATATAATTCATTAAAATCTCTCCTAAATTTTACCCACGGATGAAGGAAAGTCATGCGTGTTTGGAGCAGCATGAGCCTGCATGAAGTATTCCTTTAATAATTCAATTCAAATGTTTTAATCAGTTTGATGGACTCTACAAAAATCAAGATAAGTTTAGTTATTCTAAACACAATTCATACAGATATAAAATATTTTGCATCTCTTAAAGAGTTAAATTACAACTGCTGTTTGGATGCATTATGACAGCTTTTGTAACCACACCAATTTTCTTTAATTTTCTCACATTTACCTCAAAACGTCTTCAATAATACAAAAAAAATGGAAAATGCACAATAATGCCTCTTTTCTTGTCATAATTGTTTGAAAGAGGATCTTAGTTTTAACTACTCTGAGCTGTTCAGTCACAGAAAATTGTTAAAGGGGTGGTTCACTGTTTTTTTTCTAGGCTTGATTGACAATTCACCAATATGTTATAGAAAGCCTTAAAGGGGTGGTTCACTGGGTTTTTTCTAGGCTTGATTGTGTTTATGGGGTTCAGTCTAACGTGTTAATGCTTCGTTTTTTTAAAAAACGCATTATTTTTCACATAATTTACCTTTACTCCACACCACTCTGTCCCTTCTCTGAGAAACGTGCTGATCATTTCCTTCTTTTATGAAGTCCCTCCCTCAGAAATAGGCGATGGGCTCTGATTGGTTAGCTAGCCCAGTGTGTGATTGGCTCCATAGTCGCTAGTGCGCGTCTAAGCGTCCCGCCCCTCACCTCAGCGGCATGTGCTTCGGTTGTATTGTAAACAACGGCGTCGTTAATATCGCTTATCAGTTTGAGCCAGATTGAGAAGCAGAGGATATTATTGAAGAGGATCGTGCAGAACCTGTGCAAGCACGGCTTTTAATGGTAGGCCTATGTTTTTTGTTTGTTGTTGTCTCATACTTTTAGATACGCTGTTATTTGTAAATGCTACTG
>NW_015558623.1:386744-388771 GCF_001515605.1 Sinocyclocheilus anshuiensis | reverse complement strand
TTTTTTGTTTGTTGTTTTTTTTTAGTCACTCAGACGCAGGCAGTGCGCTGCATGAGACAAAAAAGTAATATAGCCAAAACAACCGCATAGCCGCTCTTTAGTGTAGATGCATGTTGATTTTATCAGACTATGCCGCGATTATAAATGAGAGTGACTCCGGGTTAACATGTATTAAAAGGGGTCGTGTTTAGTCACTATTTAGTGTGGTATTTTTTGATAATATTCACTCATCATGACAGTAAAATAGGGCATTCTAAGTCAATATACTGCAGTATTTCCTCTCTCAATCAGTAGAACATATGGTTAACACCCGGTCATGCATGAAAAAATAATACCGTCTTGTACCGTGAAACCGGTATAATTTTGAAAAATACCGTGATATAAATTTTTGGTCATACCGCCCAGCACTAGCTCCGGTTGTATTGTAAACAGCGGCATCGTTAATATCGCTTATCAGTTTGAGCCCGATTGAGAAGCAGAGGATATTATTGAAGAGGATCGTGCGTGCAAGCTGCAAGCACGGCTTTTAATGGTAGGCCTATGTTTTTTGTTTGTTGTGGTCTCATACTTTTCTGTTATTTGACATTGATTTTGAAACTTGTGAATCCATTAGAATCGTTAGAAGACAGAATCACGATTCATATATGAATAGATTTTTACGTGCACCTCTAGTTTTCTCTTCCTCTTCTCTAAAAATGGTCTCACCCCCCTTTGCTGCCTTTTCCAGAGGGCGGGGTTTATCTGGCTTTGTGACATCACAAACCCGGGAAGTAACTTTTTGTAGTCCCTACCAGCCATTTTTGTAGGCATTAAACTGCTAGAATTTTAAAAGACGATATCTCCGTTTGCATTGAACTTTCAGCTTCGTAACTTTGCAGATATTGTTTATGCTCAAACAGCAACATTATACACTAACTAACGTTAAAAAAGTGAAATCGCAATGAACCACCCCTTTAAAGCTTTCAATCTTTTTGGAATGAAAAACACTTTCAGAGTATCATCAGCATTTAAACACAAACTGCCAAATGACATTTCATATTTGAGACATGTTATCCCGAGGTAAAAACTGAAGGCCCTGCTTATAAATGAACATAATCTTAGGGCAATAAAAAAGGAATGAATGATACCTCAAATCCTGTGGCTTGAGGAAAGATATAATATTACTTTCTAAGCAATCAGACTCATGATTTTTAACTAGTGGAAAGTAAACAGGTGAAAAAAAACTCTTAGACTTACAATGAATCTGAGATCTAGAGACCAGAACATCACAGAGACTCTTATGACATGAACTGCATAGAAACATCAACATAGGCCTTACCAAAACATTATCCTGGACCATTCGCCTCATTAGCATCTGATTTTAGCTTAAAGAACCTGCTTTGAATGCAGAAGCCTTTCCATACTTAAGGCTTTGTGACTGAATCATTTTTCAAACATTATGTAACCTTCATTAGAATAAAAAATGTGTAACAGGAAAATGGGCTTTACCGCTGTTCGGTGTGATATAACTGAACTCATTAATTGATACCTTTCAGACTGAATTACACCCTTTATCTCACTGTCTCCACCCACTTCCTTTGGAATGTGTGCTAGGATTAACAGAATTTTGCCCACGATAATGACTCTAGAGCAGTGTTTCCCAACCGGGGTGCCATCTGTCGAGAGCAGGGGTGCCATGTAAAAAAATCCTTTTTTAATATTTTTAAATTGCTAAAATGTTCAAAAAAGCATATATTATATAATATCCATTTTTGATGTCGCCAATAATTAGAGATGCACCGAAATTTCAGCTGCCGAAAATTAGTTCACCGCTCAGTTTTCACTTTCACGTGGTGTGACGCTCTGCGTATTATCCCGCTCTATGCGTGCGCGCTCTGCTCAGTCGCTCCACTCGTATACCGTTCATGCGAATCGGAACAGCAAAGTCCACTCAAAAATTGAGCCGACAGGAAACATCGATGTAGTACAGTATTGTTTCTGTCTGCAATAGCCCTACTGTGTTGTAACATGGTGTGGTATATGGGCAA
>NW_015558623.1:381502-385315 GCF_001515605.1 Sinocyclocheilus anshuiensis | reverse complement strand
ATTTCTTTATTTCTTATTTTATTACTGACTGCTTACTTGTCATTTTTTATTCAATTCAAAGTTTGAAATCAAGCTATCTCGTGCTACTGCACCAAAATTACCCCACTGTAAAATAAAAAAAAAACACTGAGTGAGCAAAAATTTGTGAGATAGCTAGTTATAATGGTAATTAAATCATGTTTACATATGTATAAAAGCCTACATTAAAATCTGTCATATAAATTGGTCTCTTCATTAGAAATTAGCCTACTGATTGCCACCATTGATGGACAAATTTTTTTTATAATATTAAAAATATCTGTATGACATTATATTCTGCAGTTCTTCCCTGTTGTACCGAATATCTATACTTTTAAAATTATCATATCGAAGTTAGAAATTCAAATATTGTGACAAAATTAATTTTGTAGGGTGCCACAAGTTTGTTCAAATTTCCAAAGGGTGCCGCGACTAAAAAAAGGTTGGGAAACACTGCTCTAGAGCACATACACACAAGCAAACCAAACAAGTCAAGTCTCTACAAATGACTCTAACAGCTGTTTGACAAAAAAAATAAAAACTTATCAGTGCAATTCAGGGGTCAGTAAGATTTTTTTTTAATTGATACTTTTATTCAGCAAGGACACGTTAAACTGATTAAAAGTAACAGTAAAGACTCTTACGTTGTTACAAATAAATGCTGTTTGTGTCATGGTTTCCACAAAAATATTAACCAGCACAACTGGCTTCAACACTGATAATAATAAGCACCAAATCAGCATATTAAAATGATCTCTGAAGGATGATGTGGCACTGAAGACTGCAGTAATGGCTGCTTTGCCATTACAGGAATAAATCATATTATTTTAAAATATATTAAAAAAGAAAACAGTTATTTTAAATTCTAATTACATTTATTCATTTTTTATCAATAAATGCAGCCTTGAAGAGCATAAAAGACTTATTTCAAAATATCACACAGGCCCCCAACTGTTGAACTACTGCAGTTTTTACTCTTGAGATGTGTTCTGAGGCATATTATACTCATACATAATCCGTCTAAAAGCTTCCTTTATATCAAGAATGTCATGTTCTAGAACACTAATCTTTGACCCATTCTTCTAAAGTATCTCGGCTACGTTCCACTTGCATGGTGAAACAGGACAAGTAAGGAAATGATAAATCAAATGTCTATTTGTGTCTAATTAGCTGGCGAGCGGCATTCCAGACAAAACAAGGTCCGCCTCTAGTTTTATCAGCCTCCATCTTAAGGTACTTTACTATGTAAAAAAAAATCCTTTCCTGTTCTGAGTAGTTATATGGAGAGTTCAAGTGAACTGGATGTTGTCCCACACCCTGTGAAACTTTATTTAGGAGGCTGAAAATAAGAAACTTTAGGTTTCAGTGCCTAGAAGTTTAATGGTTTGGAACATTCTGTTTTAATTGCATATAAAACTCTTTACTGATTTTACAACGCCAAAATCTTAATAGTATTTTATGGATCTTGTGATCAAAAAAAAAAAAAGAAAGTCCTGTCACATAAATTTCACACAAAGCTATGAATACTTTTTTATGACAAAAAGCGTAAAACATTATTTGGAAGTAAACAGGAGCAGTGATTTTTCAGGGCATCTATAATAAATAATATATTCTTATGTATTCTTCTATTATTCCGGTGAGCATATCATGAATTATGAATAGCCGAGGATATGGCTGTAGCCACGGGCGCTGTGAGAAGGATTCACACGGAAGAAAAACTACAACAAGAAACTTAACTGTGAATTAAAATTAAAAGGTCAATAATTATCTGGTATTTTCTGGACGATAACTATCTAGCATGTAGCTGCATGTTCTACAGTCCACCTTCCAATGTGTTCATTTCCTCTCCTCCTGTTCAGACAGAGAGATATGATCACTTCCATTGTATGCAGAGGCTATGTTATGGGTGGGGAGGAAAGTTTCACCAAACAAACCCCTCCTCACACAGGGTCACCATTACAAAACCCTCGTGTTGGCAGGGAGGGTAACCTTAGATTTCTCTTAGCCTGCCAGGCTGCACGTAACTGCCTAAACTCAAATGCCAATCTGAGCTTTTTTCTAGCTCTTATGTGGCCACAAACAATAACGCTTGTAAAAAGGAACAATTTTTTTTTTTTACTAGTAAAACCAATAAATTCATAGAGATCTCAACAAATGACACAAATTGTGCTCTTTGACAGAACTACATGACAGATATGACTGTAAGAGAGGTCCTGAGAAAATACTGTACATTTGTTTCTATGACACTGCCAGGCTTATAATCAAAAACAGTTAAAGTCAACAGTCAAGCCTGCACTTTTTTAGCCAATCAGAAATTCTCTATGCCTGTCAATCATTTTGCACACACACACAAAAAAAGTGTTTACCTGTTAATAAACTACATTTTCAATTCAAGTCCATCTCAAATGCTTTTTCATATATGACAAATACAGCAATGACTTCAGAAAAATAACAGGTTTGACAAATCGTTTGCTTACGGTACTGAACTGTGCTTTTAAAGCTGATACTTCTACAAATAACTAAATTATTTAATTATTTACTAAATAAAACCATGATATAAAAGAGGAAACCTTAATTTGACTTGAAGAGTTCAGACAGGGATGATGCAACTTGCATTTCACTTTCATTAAATTGTGGATATTTGCTAATATATGAAGAATTCCAAGGAGGTTTTTTTGCATGTTATTTTCACCACTATGTTAAAATAAAATAAAATAAAATAATTAGGGATGTAATGGTACAGAAGTCATGGTTTGGTTCATGCAGTCTGATGATGAATACAGTCAGTCATATGCGATCAATCCAGAAGGGGTGCGTACGTGATAATGAAACGCTAACTGTCACAACAGGAAAGAGCAGAAGAAGAGACAATCTACGCACCAACCCAAAACAAGAACGGTGAGCTCAGATGGCACGCAAGAGCTCGAAGAACAGCCCGCTTGTTTTAAATCAGCAGTGTGGGAAAGTTTCGGGCACTAGAGATGCACCGGTCCACCGGCCATAAATTTGAAAAATTCGTTGTTTTTTTATTTTATTTTTATTTTTTGGCCAATCTCTAATACGGAATTGCACACAAACTGCATTGCGATCATTTCCCAAAATGTAATTTGTGTGAAAATATCATAAGTCTGTAAACAGGATGCTAACGGAAGCCAGAAATGCTTAATACAGACACAAAGAGGAGAAAATACCATAACAGGCAGATCAAGGTCACTTTTTGCGATGTGCAAAATATTGGAGGAAAAATATAAATACTGAATTGGGGGTGGTGGGTTATATGAATGTATCTCAGAGGGGAACTTACCATCTTCAGAAAAGTTTTGATTGCATTTTCTTTTACACTTACCTGCATATAATGCATATCGCAACACTGCTTTGTTTACAGCAGTAATCAAGGAAATGCTATATCTCTGCTGTTCCATAAGCGCCACCTGCTGTCAGAGAATACATTTGCATATTCATTTGCTGTTTTTGTTTTGTGCAGGTGCTTTAAGTTTTTGCTTTAAATCTTAAAATTACATAATTATCTAATTCAAATCAACGACTGCTGATGCTACATGTATGTAGCACTACTGTCTGTTCAAAATAAATGGAAAACAAATTGGGTATTTGTTGCTTTTTCCTGTTGTACCAAACTCGTATCGAACAGAGACCCTAAAACCAAGGTATGTGTGTACTTCTGGACTTCTGTGTACCACTACACCCCTAATAAATATATACAGTGGGTACGGAAAGTATTCAGACCCCCTTAAATTTTTCACTCTTTGTTATATTGCAGCCATTTGCTAAAATCAT
>NW_015558623.1:372061-381382 GCF_001515605.1 Sinocyclocheilus anshuiensis | reverse complement strand
CCCACTGTATATATATATATATATATATATATATATACACACACACACACACACACACACATACATACACATATGGGTCAAAGACATCCCATTATTATCATCCACCATTATTACAGCTCAACATCCAAATAACAGCATTCCTACAGTAAAGCACGGAGGTGGTCATATCCTGTTCTGGGGGTGTTTCTCTGCAGAAGGGTCTGGAACACTTGTCAGGATAGAAGAAAAAATGGACGGGGCAAAATACAGTCAAATTCTTGAGGAAAATTTGCTGTTGTCAATGGGAAGAAGGTTTAGCTTCCAGCATGACAATGACCCAAAGCACACAGCAAAACTGACCACACAGTGGTTGAAGGAGAAAAGGGTGAATGTCCTTGCATGGCCTAGTCAGAGCCCAGACTTAAACCCCATTGAAAAGCTGTGGAATAACTTGAAGACTGCAGTCCACAAACCAACTCAGTGATTCTGTTTTTTATTTTTTTCTGACATGTTGGTGTTCTATCTTTCACTTGGATGTTACAAGTTGCACAGAGTAAATACAGCTGGATAAAACAAAAACTGTGTCCATCTTCAATTCAGGCTTCAAAGCAACAAAATGTGATTCTTTTCTATACCCACCGTGTGTGTTTGTGTGTGTGTGTACTAGGGGTGTGCGATATATATCATCTGCGATAATATTGTAATTGTTGTTTTAACGATGTGCGATTTGACAGCAAAATATCGTCTAATTATCGTTATCGATAAAATCCCATAAAATATCGAGATATAATTTTTTGTCAATATCGCACACCCCTAGTGTGTACCCCCTAAACCCTATATATAGTATAAGATATCTTCACAATTATGCATATATGATGCAGTTTTCTTCAGAATCACTGTATCATTTCTACCACTGCATCTTTTTTCTAAACATTCAATCACTTGCCTCCACATTTAAACAGCCTGGAATACAAATCCTCTTTTGGATGCTCTACATGCTCCTTTCTCTAAGTAACCAGAGAACATCTGAGTTCATTCTAAGCATCTCCTTCTGTTGCGCTATATTCCTTTATGTTAAACAGATCCTGTCTCATTTGGATTCTTAATAAAACTTGTTTTTCCAGAAAGGACAGGCACTTTGCCACAAAAAGCTTCGAGGATGATATAGGAGCCGGATTTCTCACACAAATTGGTTCCTGTCTTAGCGATTTATCATTGCAAATTATGAGAGCTTGTCTTGCATAACCATCTAGGTTGGCCATCTTGACCCAACAATCACAGAGGGTTGCCAGGGACACAGAAAAATTATGCTGGGGAACGTCGATCTGACTTATTTTAGCATCCAACCACAACAGGCTGTCATGGTGCTGCATTCACATCACATAAATGACCACTGAATTCCTTAGCTAGCTCATAATCCTACATTTTGAAGTTATGAACTATTATGTGGTTAAAAATGGAACCGAAATGACCCAGAATTCACCCTAAAATGTTGAACCGTTCCTGTAAACAAAATACGCAAACTGCTCCTGTAATAATAGCATGTTGGGACGACGAAGGCTGTCAAACACAGATACTCTCTTTTTAGCACAAAGTGAATATTTGCTCAGATATAGTGAGAGGAAAGGGGAGGGAAAGAGATCGAAAGGGGAGCGAGAGAGAGAGAGAGGGAACGAGAGAATACTGGCAGAAGAAAATGAAAACCTGGCAGAATATGAGAGGATAAATATGAGTAATGATGCGTGCCCGTACCTCCTGGGGGAGATCCTGCAGTGTGGCATATTATCTGTCCCTTTTGAAAAATACTTCCACACACACGCACATTTTAAATAAACCATAATCAAATCTCACCTTGCAAGCTCTACTGTCATTTCCTGGGCTCCTTCCTCATTCAAATCCACACCTAGCTGTGCATATAGAGTCTTTTTGTCTTCTTAAATAAATCTAATTACATTTAACAACTACTTTTACATAGATCTGCGTTTATGAACAGAATGAAAAGAGTTTAATTATGAAGTAATTTACAAATGCAGCTGCAAAGGTGGTCACATTATGTTGACAGGCAATTAGCGGTATGTCTCGGCAATTAAAGAGACCTGACAATTAGCACTTGGATATGTCATTTTCTAAAGCAACACGGTATTGAACCGAGTTCCAAAAAGATCATATTGCCAGTGCCAAAACTGCATGCGCATCTGTCACAAAAATAGCAACATTATTTGTCGTGTCACATGGGAGAGAGTAGAAAATTATAACAGCTTATGCCGAGCACGGATAAATTGCATCAGCAAAAAGGGGAAAAGTGGTCCAAACTCACATGTAGAGACAGAGACCAAATAGTCACATTTAAAAAGTTCTAAGCAGTAGTTTATATTGAGTTACAGTACAGCGCTAATGTGGGGATTGCTAGTTTAAGTCTGCACTGTAAAAAAAGATTTTTTCTAGGTAATACAAAGATTATTTGGAGTGTGTTTTACAAGACAATACTATTTTAGTTTTCTACTACAAAATGTCATGTTTAATTCAATGTGTTACTTGCAGTTTCTTTGTAACTGCTTGGAGAATTTACTAGTCATTTCTGAGTGAAAACTGCTTCTACACCAAACTGTTTTCAGCGTATCTCAAAACAGAAAACTAAGATAATTTTTATCTCAATTTTTGACAGCAGTGACAGCAGTGAGAGTAAATAGTGAGCAAATGGTGACTTTTGCTTAAGATTCCTTTTTTCTGATGTTTCTCCTGAGAGAAAAAGCCCCCAGCAATCTCACAGTGCGTCTAGAGCTTCAAAAACTATATTTGATGTCAATTTCAATTTAAACAATTTTCATCAAATTCTTCTATGATAAAATTATTTTTGTCTTCAAAGGGGTTTTAGTGGAACTATCTGAGAAAAAGCCGACATTCTGATACTTTTCTCCTCATCACTTCCTGACGTTTCTATATTTTATCTCAGCAAATAAAAGGTGCAAAAGGCCAAAATCTTAAGTAAAAAAAAGTACAGTCTCAGAGATTACCACCAAACTTCTCCTGCACCTTTATGAAAAAAATAAACCTCTATATTAAGAGCTTCACAAAGCTGAAATTTATTACAGCCCTGCAATACGGAAACTGTCTTTATCCAAGGCCAACACAAAGACATATAACCTGGTCTAGGAACAAATCCTAGACTCCTGAGCAATGACAAAAGTAATATACATCTAATGAATCTGTTTCCCTCTGTCTGATGTGATTACGTTTTCAGGAAGTCAAAGGATGCATTCAAACCTAAATGGTTAAATATGTTAAGTAACATTATACACTTACAGTCACATTATATAATCACTTCTAAATTTTGGTGCTGCTAATGCTGCTGAAACATTACACACTTTCAATAGAAAGAAGAGTAACATGCATTACTGTATGTGCATTTGAAAAAGGTATTATGATGTAAAAAGTATATCACCGTTCAAAATTTTGGGGTCGGTAAGATATTTTAAGCTTGCATTTATTTGATCAAAAATACAGTAAAAACAGTAATATTCAGAAATATTACAATTCAATAATATTTTTAAATATTTTAATAACAATATATCTATATAGAGCTTTATATAGAGAATCTCTTCCTGGAATGAAGTTCTGGAGCAAGAAGTAGACTCCTACCTTCTTCATCCCTCACAGAACTAATAAAAGTTAGCAGGATCCTTTATAGGTCATTGGCATGTACATAAACAATGCTGATTTGCACATTACACGCCTAAATTGGGAAAATTACCAACAAAGGCCTACTTGTCTTCTTTCCAAACTGAATAATGTCAAGCTAGAAAATGTGAGCAACAGAATAAAATGTTTGTTGAGCATCCTTTTTCCAAGCAGAAAGCAATCCATAGTATTAGCTAATCATTATGAGTGTCTTCTGCACATTTTTAACTCTTATTTTTCATACTTCTTGCATTATCTTACTGCATATAAATGCAAAGGTGTAAATCCTGAAATAGAGTTTAGATGGGCTTTTTGGGCAATCTGTAATTGTTCCCGCACCTGTCAAGCTTTGATTTGCTTTTGCTCCGAAAATGGGTTTAAAGGAGGGAAAAGGTAAAGAGGTAAAGCCAGCAGAATGCTTCTGGCATAGAAATTATTGTGAGAGCATGAAAGGTTGGAGTGCATTCTGGCTCTGCTCAAAAGAAGCACAAACATGCAGACTAAAAAAACCTTGCAATGCTTCAAATGTCACCAAATTTTAAAAGAACACTAAAGACTCAGCTTAGAAAAGCTACTGAACTGCTTTCAAAACATGGCCTGTCAGTAGTACTAGCTGATATCAGTGGAACTGTCCTAAAAATTACATGGAGGTTAACAGTTTCAATTGAGGAACTGTTAAGAAAAGTTTAACACACAGAAAACTTTACAAGGCAGAGCTTTTGAAAAAAGAACACAGGTGATACCATGGCAAGCAATTTTGGATGGTGGTACCATGGTTCTTTGGTACTGATTGACACTATGTTCATCTGCCATGGTATTTACACAATACTCCAAAGTATTTCAAAGTATATAATGGTAATACTGTGGTACATGTCCACAAATCATGGTATTGCCATAGCACCACGTCCAAAAACCATGACTAGGGCTGGGTATCGAGCTCAAAACTTTTTAGGTACCGACCGAATTGCCTCGATACTATCGAGTATCGAAAAATGTCTTGTCGTTCGGTACCAAATTTCGATGCTTTGGGGCTAATCGGGTCAATGTCAGTGAGCCAGTAAGCGTGCAGCATGCTTGATGTGCCTAAATCAAGTGCTGGTGATTGACAGAGCCGATTCTCCCTATACGCAAAATACGCAAGCTGCGTACGGCCCCCGAAACACCAGGGGGCCCTTATTGCTCTCAAAGATGATTTAATTTTAGTTTCGTTTTTTTATTTGGCCAGTGGTTATGAAAACATGAATGATAATTTCTTTTCATGCAGTGCGCTGTCGCCCTTTCTACGTAAAAATCCGTCAAATCATGTAATGTGAATGTCGTATAGCCTTGCTCGAGACTAAAAAAACGAGTTGAAAGCGTACCGAGCCACGGAAGAGACACTGTTTCTCAAGCACTTTCCGCGAGCGCGATTCGAGACGGAGTGGAACACGGACAAATGCGTTTCATTCATTCGTTCATAACCACTCATACCCCACTTTAATCATAAATAATTGCCCTAATTTGTACAGTTTTGTTAGTGCTATTTAATAGCTCTTCCAAGCTAAATAAACCTTTACTGTAAAAACAACGCTGGTTGCTGCAGACAGAGAATCATAAAATGAAAAATTTTCACATCTGTAATGCTCTATAATATGCCTCATAAAACTACATGAAATTTGGATGCAACCTTTTCGAAAACAGAAAAAGCTCCCCAGAACAGTTCCTAAAATCCAGACTGTGCTCTCTTTAGTCCACAGAACCACATCAGCTATTGCGAAACCACCTAGTGACACTAGCAGGGGATTTAACTTGACAATGAACACACAACACAGTACTCTGACACAGACATGCTGCAAAACAATGAAATTGAATCAAAAAGAGACAAAAATGACAGTTAAAGTGTCTGGTGAGATAAAGCCTTTGTAAGAGGGAAAAATGTGCGAAAGACAAGCAAAAATGCACAAACAACCGCAGCAGACAGCTATTGCTTGTGATTTGAATCATAAACCCTTCATGCTGACTAGCCTCATTAATACTTTCAGAGGAACTGCTGTGGAACCACAGCTATACCTGAGAAACAACAACATCTGTTCAAAACACTCTATAGGAAGAAATCATGGAAACTCGTACAAGGTCTACAGAAAGTCTAACATTTTACAAGCTACATCGCTCAGAAACCAAACCTAGAGTAAAACTGAAATGCTTATAGGTTGCTCTTTCATATTTCAGGAGTTATGTTGGGTTTGAGCACCGATTGGGTCTGAGATGTTTCTCTTAAAGTCTGTTAGGAGGTCTAAAAATAGAAACAAATGAAAGAAGTGTTGACATAGCAGCTCAGATCATTTGAGTTCATATTGAGAACTCTTGCTTTTCTTCTATAGACTTTTAGTATCTTGCAAGTTTGGTTCAGAATTGAATTAATTCCCTATTATTTTAGTCCCTATTACTAAATTCCAATTCAGTTTCTGCAATAAGCATGATGCAGAATTGCAACTTGAATTTGAATGTAACAATGTAAAATGAATTGAATAGAACAAAATAATATAACCAGAAAAATCAAGAAATGCAAAGTTTGTCAAGATACATTTTTTTAAAGTTCTGAAACTTTTTAAAAAGTCTTTAAGTTTGAAAGTTAGGCCTTATGGACAGAAATAACAATGGAATGATAGATGAAACAAAAGATAGAATGATAGAACAACAGACAGACAGACAGATAGATAGATAGATAGATAGATAGATAGATAGATAGATAGATAGATAGATAGATAGATAGATAGATAGATTCACTAAAATAAAAGGGTGTCAATTCCTCAGTTCTGAATTTTGCACAACTCTGGTTTCTTGGCAAATTTGAGCACAGATTGTAGCTCTAGAGTTGCATGTGAGACTACTGTGTTTTTATTCTCATGAGAAAAAAATAGAAACATGAGACTTTAAGAAATATCTCTATTCACGTTCCACTCAAACACAAACCAGATATTGAGACATTAAAGAGATCATTTGGGGTTTTCTTTCCCACAGGGGGATATGAAAAGCAACCACATAAAAATTTGAATCTCAGAAAACAGTATCTTTTGACATAGATCATTGGATCATGGAAACGACATTTGGAAAATGCTGCATCGTCTATTAGAGCAGGCACACACTCAGGGAGAAAGCCTCGCAGGGCTTATCGCACGACTTCACATGGTACATACACATATATGGCTGCCAGCAAGTCAAAAGAAAGGAAAAAGCACCATTTAAAGATCATCCCATGCTAGAGGGCTGCTGGAACCACGGGCATAAATGTTCCCCTTCCCTCTGAGCACCGACACAAGTCAGAATGCTGGCAAAGAACAAGCCAGCACTGGTCTGTCAGAGCTGATGAAGCGAACAGTTCAGATGCCCAGAGGAACGAGAGGAGAAAAAAAAAGTTAGAAATAAAACGACAAAAGAACAGCTGGAAATACGAGGGGGAAAAAGAAACAGAGTTTGAAATGAGATAAGAGCAGCTGCTGTTCACAATTATTGACTGTATATCCATTGATTGATTCATTTTCATAACTCTCAATAAGTACGAAATAAGAACTATCCAGCAATCGCTTGCAGATTCTGCTGAGTTAGATGAGTTATAGATTATGCAAAAAATTCCCTATCCGAGACAAAGCATGCAGCATTTCCAATCGATTTTGCCCAGTGGCTCTTAAGTGGTCTTTTCCTGCTGCAAAACATGTAAAACTACTAGACCAAACCCACCTGCTGCTTTTCAAAAGGAAATATACTCATTAAATTTCCCAATAGGGTTGATTCCCCACAGACAGACAGGCTTATGCTGAGTAAACAATGTTGCTTACTGATGCTGCGCACAAAAGGAGAGAGTGACTCACCTGAATATGCCCAATAGGGTTCCCCAGACGCCCTCCGCTCTCTTTGAATGGCTGAGCTCCCACGATGCTCTGTTTCCACATGAGAAGCTGTCAGAGATAAATCAGATGACACTATAATGACTTTCCATTAGCATTCAATGCAAAACACGATCAATAATGCAATATGGTCCACCTTAGAAAATACTCAACAATGCAGCTCCTAATGCCTGTATTCTTACCTCCATCATTTTACTAGAACTGCAAACATGCCGTGTCTCTTGACAGAGTAATCAAAAGTAATAATAACACTAATAATAACACTCAAAAGAGTACTCAGCGGGCCTTCGAATCCTGTGAAAAACCTGGCACTTTGCTCCTCTCATTAGAAACACTCACACCAGCTGAAGTTCCAGTCGCCATAATTACCAAAGAACAGCATGATTTGTAATTCTGAAAGAGTAGTAGGAGGTTGTGCTTAACAAACAGAAAGTTTCTTTTTGATTATCAGGCTTCTTTTAGTCTCACTTGTCAAGTCAGAGCTCATGAATTGATTGACTCAAAAAATTGAACCAACGGAGCAGAAATAATATTTTTTAACTTGAGCCAATGAAAAATAAATAACTTGCCCTATACAATATGTTCTGTCTATAAAAACTATAAAAATAAATTTCTTATGAGAATTTTTGTTTTGATTAAATCTATATTTTTTTGTTTGGATCAAAAATAGAATTTAAATTAATTGACTTTCTTCAACAAGAAAAATATACTTTGTGCCAGGTTTTATAAAATAGTTTTCATACACATATAAAATATTGTTTAGGGCAAGTTATTTATTTTTCATTGGCTCAAGTTAAAAAATATAGATGTGAATCATTACCCTAAATTTTTTTAATTAAATTAATGAAACATTTTTTTCAGTGTAGTTTCTAAAAAAAATAAAAATAGTTCCTACATTTAGAATTCACATGCATGAGGGCTTATATAGTACAGAGCTTTGGGATGTATCAAATAAATGCAGCCTTTGTGAGCATTAGAGACTTTTAAAATATTTTTTTTAAATATTACCGACCCTAAACTTTTGACTGATAGTATATCCATTTAAAAAAAAGTTATTTTGTGAAATAATTTCATTGACAAATATACTTATAATTCTTTAAAATACATAACACGTTCTTTAATATTTTGTTACAAAATATAGATTTTTTTTTATACACGCATTATTTAAGCATTCATGCATAAATACTAAATACATTTTAGGGCCACTGTACAGGACATGACATTTAGAATATTTCAAAGCACAAAAGTTCAAAGTGTAAAATTTTACAGCATGATATTAGATTTGATAACATTTGGTCTTTATGAATAACAGCTTAGTTCTGGATGAAAGCATCTGTTAAATGAGTTAAATACAGGGTTTCTACAGACATGAACAAGTTCAATTTAAGACTTTAAGACCTTTTTAACAGAGCTTTGGGAAAGTACAATTTGTCTTTTACTTTAATGAAGTGAAAAAAAATCACATTAAAAATCGACATGTGACTTTTGACAACCAGAATGTGTTTAAATA
The DNA here is from genome assembly GCF_001515605.1 of Sinocyclocheilus anshuiensis. NCBI lineage: Eukaryota > Metazoa > Chordata > Actinopteri > Cypriniformes > Cyprinidae > Sinocyclocheilus > Sinocyclocheilus anshuiensis. The sequence continues at coordinate 372,331 of NW_015558623.1, read as the reverse complement.
ATTTTTGCCTTCATTCTTAACAGTCTACACTACTGTTCAAAAGTTTGGGGGTCAGTAAGATTAATTAATACAAAATTAATAGGTTTATTTAGCAAGGACAGATTATACTTCTCAACTAAACTACCAGTAAGTGGCGGTAAGTCACTTAATGCGAATCATTGAGCCATTCATTCAACTGATTGAGTGTGCTATCATGCTGGTATCTTAAGGACTTTCGTGGACAGCTGACTCCTAAAGTTTTTGATATTCTTCATATTCTGTGTGGTGGTC
>NW_015558623.1:369420-370801 GCF_001515605.1 Sinocyclocheilus anshuiensis | reverse complement strand
TATATCATGTTATGAATAAACTAAACATTTTGAATTTTTACCTCAGTGTGTTTCTTCTGAGTTTATGTGTGCTGTCACACTAATTTGTTTGGAAGTCTTGAGACAAACAGAGTGAGCTTCAGAGCGACCTTGTATTCTGTATTCTGCTAACTTACTGCAGTTCTCTCTGATGACGCAGTAACTTACCGCGGGGAAGAAAAAATCTTCGGTCTGTCCAATGATTAGGTCATTGGGTCATTAGGTCCGTCAGACTGAAGATATTTTAGCGGTAATGTGACCAAAAACATGAATCCGAATTTAAGACATGTTAAGACTTTTTAAGGCCTTATATTAGGAAAACGTTATTTAAGACATTTTAAGACTTTTTAAGGACCCGCGGACACCCTGTAAATAACAACAAACATTCTGCATAAGCATTTATTATCAGCATTCTGATTTTCTAAATCAATTGCAGATTTTCATCTTTTGTAATAAATATATACTTACACAACTTGTTCCAGGTTATTCAACATTTCAGTGCTTTCACTTGAACAATGTAGGACTGCAATATTAATTTGGTCTAATATTTGAGATCACTGTACTGCTGAAAGATTAATGATTTTATAGCAGACTTAAACAACTTTCCTTGCAGTATTTTTCCCAAACCATTCATCCATCTGTGCCAACCTCCAATATAGGCCAGCGCTATACAGAGCTCTTTATATGGTTGACTAGTGCACCTTTATTCCGTTCTCAGCTACTGAACTCTGTAGCTGCTTCAAAGTGATTATTCGGCTCTTTGTGACTTCTTTCATAAGTCTCCTTCTGCATGCAGGCTTTTGAGGGACAGTCTTTTCTATGCGGTAGCTGGATAGCTGACTTTGTGATAACTGAACAAAAAGTACTCTCTGGGGCATCTAATCGACATGGAGATACTGTATAGGGACATTTTTTCTCATTTATGCCTTTGTTTAACTTTAACTTTCACAGAATAATCTTTAGTCTTCATTTTCACAGCTGTCTTACAAATTCACACCCGAGCAGTGATTGGTTAACCGTGTTTCTATTGAAAATGCAGTGGTTATTTTAATGATGTGCAGGTCGTTAGGGCTATTCTTTTTTACCCGAGCAAAATCAGCTGTAACACAACAACTGAAAAGTTATGCAAACAGCATATTTGTAAATAATTGTAAAAGACAGCATATAATAGTAATAATCTGTCAAATGTAATTCTATGTGGGTGTGTAGGATAGGATTTCTCCTCCAGACATATTAATATTTCAAGCAGCAGAACCCTAAAAGTACAAGTTTTCTCAGTTGTGTCTGGTATACCCTGCTATTCTCCCTTTGGCTTTGTAAAGACCCTGCTTATCTTGCTCTGTGTGTTTCAAAGCTTCCTGCT
>NW_015558623.1:357813-368880 GCF_001515605.1 Sinocyclocheilus anshuiensis | reverse complement strand
GCTGAGAGTCCCCTGTGTCTATTCAAGACAATTAAAGAAACTCTCAACAACACATTTCATGCTCAGCTTTAGAGAGCTGTGTTTTTCCTGCATTTTTGAACCATATGTCAGATCATATGTCAGGGAGAGACTAGTGGTCTAGTGCATTTATAAGTATAAGTAATGTTTCACAGCATAAAAAAAATGGGGGGGGGGGGAATCCATGAAATTGTGCAATTATTGCCTTGTTGATTTTAAGAAAATTGCTTGTGTTGATGTAATCTAATGTAGTCAATTTGATTTACTTGTAATTAATTAAACCGTATTATACGTAATTAAATCGTATTTTTTACTTGAATAAAACAATTTAATTAACATTTTATTAAATGAAGCAAATTTTACTTAAGCTGTGCTTCCCACTTCCCACATCTAGCAAACTGTGCATAATTTTTTCACATTATCATATATTTATTTAGAAAGCTACCATCTTACATGGCTGTATTCACATTGAGAGATGTTTTTTTTTTTTTATGTCCAAGATAATTTTATACATGGCAGGTGAAATAAATTTTGCGTCAAAGCAAAGTCATCCAGGTCCAGAAATATAAATCATACATGTTGGTGAATTGCCAATGTAAATAATTTGGCTGAAGATTTGATATGAATAATTAAATGAAGCATTTTTTCCAAAATGGTAGCTGTAGGGGTAAAGCGTGTCAATGGGTCAACTAATACAGATACACCGACCTTTCCCTGCAAAATTCCCCTCAAAAATACTATTAATATTACAAATAATATTATACAATATTGAAAATCATTTCACATTTTTTCACATTATTTCACACTCAAATAATCAGCATATTAAACCTTATCCTGGCTGGTTTATGAAAAAGCAAACAACAAGTATCTCATGCTCAACAAGTCTGTATGTATTTAATCAAAAATGCAGTAAAAAACAAGTAATATTATTACAATTTAAAATAAACTGAATTTTGAGCAGCCATAATCCAGTCTTCAGTGTCACATAGTCCTTCAGAAATTATTTTAACATGCTGATTTTAGAGATGCACCGATTGACCGGTGTTGTGCCGAATTCTGCACCCCTGCCAGATTATGCACCCACTCCTTGAAGTCGCTACCTGATTGCCTAATCCCAACCCCTCCCCCACACCTACTCCTAAACCTACCAATACTAGGGGATGCATAATCTGGCAGAGTGCAAATTTCGGCACTACACCGGCCAGTGATCGGAATCGGACAATTTTTCACATGACCGGCCCGGATCGGTGACCGGCCGGTCAGTCTCATGTCTTGCCGATTCCGAGCCGATCCTTTTATTGCCAACGACGCCGGCAATGACGTCACAGCCACGCGCACACTCACAGTCGCGTGTAAACATGTTGTTTCGCGTGAGAATGATTCTAATTTTAATTGCATTCAGTGTAAACGGCGACTGATAATGTATTTATGTTGTGCCAGATGAGGCTTGCACAGCCTGAGTGAATGTGTGAGAGAGACAGCACACACAAAGTAACACAGAAATGTATAGATGCATACTGCGGTAGAAAAACAAAGATATTTACAAAATATGATTTAGGTAAGCAACACTATACGGCCATGGTGTTTCCACGAAAATATATATCAACAAGATTACAATGTGACACTCATTTTATACAATAGTATTTCAATAAACAAGAAGTTAAAATTAAGTGACTTCGATTTTAGACAAAATATTGACTGTTTTTGCTCAATTTTGCTGATGAAAATAGTTCAGATCAACTCCACAGCAGAACTGTTGTGTGTCTCCGAGTAACACACAGCGGTGTTTCATTACTGAATGAATCCACGTTTTTCTACGAATCGAGGGAGTCAATGCTTCAGTGGCCCATTCATAAGGACTGTCACTTGCCTCGTTTCTGAATGAATCAGCCATTTGTGGCACCTCAGCTTCACCAAACTGTCTGTGTAAATGCATCTAATGCCACTTCAGATGCAGCTTCTGTTTCCTCAGCAGTGGAAAGATAAGAGTTTGTTAATACTAATTTCATTTGAATGGTTACAACTCTGCAGTTTCTTATTATTCTAACTGAAATAATTGAAACAAAGTAAGAATTTGATGTGAATGATGACACATTTAACTTAGAAAGAAAATCGGAATTGGCAAAATTCGGTATCGGCAGGTCACACTTCCAAAAAATCGGAAATCGGAATCAGCCAAGAAAATTACAATCGGTGCATCTCTAGCTGATTTGGTGCTCAAGAAGTATTTCTTATTACTATTATGTTGAAAACACATTTGCTGTTTAATATTTTTGTGAAAACTGTGATACATATTTTTTTCTGCATCTTTGTTGAATAAAAGTATTAATTTCATTTAAAAAAATCTACTGAATGGCATATGTTCGCATTTACGATGTGTTCACAGTGATTCAATATACTAAGACATCTATGCTGACACAATAGTTTTTTTTTTTTTTTACCTGTCATTTAGAAATTTGGCACCAAGGTGAGCAAATGATAAAATGTTCATTTTCAAGTGAACTACAGCTTTAACAAACCATTCCCTGACGTACAGTGCAACACATCACGTGCACACATTTTGTGAGCACTTAAACAGAGCACCTTGTCAGGCAGTCATCAGATCTCAAAACTGAAGCGCAATTCCTCATTTTATCTCACTTCAAAGTGTCCTAAAGTGACTCAGTCTCCGGGGGTGCAGACACCTTGGTGCTGCTAATTTTGCATAAACAGATTTTCCGATCCTTCGCTGCGCTCTTGCCCTCACTTGCATCATTACTTTGGAGATTAATTAGTGGCTGCACTAAATCGATTCCCTCCATTGCAGCAATTCCATCCACTCTTATCGGTTAGTAAGCAATTAGAAGTGCTCTCATTGGTTGGTTAGCGACCTGTCTGGGTCTGTTTATTGTTTAATCCCTGATGGACAGCAACAGACTACGCAGTACTTTGTACTAGCATGGCAGACAATTAGCATCTGTGAAAGTTATCAGAAACCATTCAAAGGTTATGAATGGGGTTCACTAACCTGCAATGATTTTTTCATCGCTCGTTACAAAGGGTAAACATTAGGTTCCTAAAATAAAGGACTCAATACCTCAGTGCTTACGCAAGGCTTGTTTGAAATCTTCTCCCATGGGCTTTTAAAACAGTAGCTATCAACCGGCAGGCGCCACATCAGCAAACCAGTCTCTGAGGAAATATGTTTGCATGTCTGCCATTTGATGCGGTAAGGAGATCACGAATATAGTAAATGAAGGATGGCTTGCTAAAGGTGAGGTGTGTGTGTGTGTGTGTGTGTGTGTGTGTGTGTGTGTGTGTGTCTGTGTGTGCGTGCCTGTAGCCGGCTTGTTGTTATGAGGCAGGAAAGATACAAGAGACAGGCAATATGTGCGCTGGCAGATTGTGATGCCAGGTGCATTTACACAGTTCAGTGCAGCTAAACATGACATTAAAGAGGAACTGCTGCCTCTGAACTCACAAACATCAACATAACAGGTAACCTGGGCAACCTTCACACGGGTAAACATGTAGAAGCAAGGACACGCAGGTATTAACAGATGTTAAGTGTCCTCTGACACACAATTACACATCTGTCTGTTACATCTATCATGTTCAACTATACTATATAGTTGTTTACCGATTAACTAACATGCTTAACTAGAATTTTGACATTTTATGAAGAAAATTAGCTGATGTAATACTAGGGTGTTGCTATGTAGTTTCTAAGGGGTTTTCAGTGGTTGTTTGCTGGAAAAGTTTCAAAACCTTCAAGTGTTTATGATATTCTGATCCTTAGATGCACCTCAAATCCCCCTTCAATGCAAGTTTGTCGTCTGCCAAGCAAAAATCCGGAAAAATAATCATCTGATATATCGTATAATCTGAGAAAAATGCATAATCAGAGAATTTATCACAAACAGTGTAATATACACCATTAGAAATTTTGGGGTCAGTACGATTTTTTTATGTCTCTTATGCTAACCTATACTGCATTTATTTGACAAAAAAAAAAAAAAATTTAATATTGTGAAATTAATTGTAAATGGTGATTTGGTGCTCAAGAAACATTTCTTATTATTATCAATGTTGACTACTGAGCTGCTTCCTATTTTAATACATTTTGATAAATTTTTTAAGATTTTTTGATGAACAGAAGCCTCAAAGAACAGCATTTATTTGAAATAGAAATCTTTTCTACCATTATAAATGTCTTTAGTGTTACTTAATAATAAATTTAATGCATCCTTGCTGAATAAAAGCATTAATTTCTTTCCCATTTTTTTTTAACATTAGTGTATATGCTGAAGTTCGTTCAAATCTATAAACCCACGTATGAAAAGAAGTAATAGTGTATTGATAAAACAGTAAAAAAAAATAAAATACTGAACTACTAATAATCTACTGATGAACCTGCCATGGCATTCAGAATTTATCTGTGAAAAAATATTCTCCTTGTGGAGGACAAAATCAATTAAAATATTCTACTATTGCAGATAGTTTTGGTAATTTGTTCCACACACCACATATAAAGGACAACACAAAGCTACTGTTACCATGCTCACATAAGCTTCTCAGCTGACTTCTCAGCAGCATAATACATAAACAACCCATACTCCCACTAGGCGTGCTGAAAATAGCCTGTCACACTTTAACATGAGAACTCTGAGGTTTAATTAAGTCGAAACACCCACTATGGCCCTTTTTTGACCAATAAACATGGTTAAACATGGCTAAAATGCTGATGCTGTCGTGACACAGTTCTCATCAACCATAATGTATTGTGATAGCTAAATGATAATTCATGTCAAGACTTTTTCCATCAGGCTGTACAGTTTTGAATAGCTGAAATAATAAGGAAACAAACTGTTCACATGAATTAGCATAAGCATTGTGCCAATAGACAATATTATCGTGTATCGATGTTAGTCAGATATATCGCCTGTGGCTGATGCCTTTGACGATAGCAAAAAGATTATGATTATTATTATTATTATTATCATATCAAATCAAATTATCATATCATATTATTATTTCTTTTTCAGCGTTTTTACAGTGTTGTACGTTATAACTCATCACTCATGATTCCGTTGAGTTTATGAATGCAGCGGCCAATCAGAGGCGTTCAGATGAGTCATCGCTGAAACACCAGAGTTTTGTTGTTCAGTACACGCGCTCGCTGAATGAATTCTTCTCTCTCACGAATTCTCTCCTCATCAACAACAAAGTGCAGATGTACGTGCAATGTAAGTATAAGAGATTTATTCATCATACAGTGTTTGATGGGGAGTGTTTTTTTTTAAGTGCATAAACTGGCGCTAGAGTGAAACCAGTGATGATGTTCTTTGATAGTGTAAATGTTCTTTGCTCGTTTTCTCATTTATGTTCCTATTCTTCATGTTAAATACAAATTCAGGCATAATAAATATATTTTATGACATGACATTCATATGCCACTTGACTAAAAAGATATAATGTGTAGTTGATCATTTACACTAACATAAGGCTACTTTTAGCCTTACCCTGGAGTTGGTTCACTTTCAGGCTATGAAACTAAGCAAGTAAATAATTAAATAAATAAATTAGCATGATAATATCGTGTATCAGCGATCTCACAGGCTGATGATAGGACGATATGACTATGGAGCATATCACTCAACATTAATTAGCATCAAACACAGAGACGTTTGGGTTTGTTTATCATTGCTGATCAAATTCTGTTTTGCACATACAAAAATTTGATGTGTCATTTGTTTATAAGTTTATAATTATACAAAGCAGGCTCTATAAGTGATGTGTTTAATAGTTTATTTCACCCAAAAATTAAAATTTGCTCTCCCTCAGGTCATCCAAGATGAGTTTTTTCTTCATCGGAACAGATTTTGAGAAGTTTCGCATTTAGCATCACCTGCTCACTAATGGATCCTCTGCAGTGAATGGGTGCCGTCAGAATGAGAGTTCAAACAGCTGATTAAAACATCACAATAATCCATGAGACACCAGTCCATCAATTAACATCTTAAGAAGTGAAAAGCTGTGTGTTTGTAAGAAACAAATCCATCATTAAAACATTTTTACATTTTGGCCAAAATAGCAGTCCATAATCCATAATAATGCTTCCTCCAGTGAAAAAGTCCATCCCCGTTGTTCTCTCACATCAAAATCCACCAACATAACAGGAACTGTCAATTGTTTTTGCTAGTAAACAGTGCCAGATCTCTGCATATTTCTATCCTGATTCAGATAATATGAAATTTTCACTGAAGAAAGCAATATTATAGATAGAGGACTTGTATTTTAGCTGAAAGCAATGGTTTAAAGATAAATCCTCTTAAAAAACACACTTCACAAAATGTTAACTGATGGACTGGAGTCATGTGGATTATTTGTGGATTATGTGTGATGTTTTTTAACAGCTGTTTGGACTCTGACGGCACCCATTCACTGCATTCACTCATCTAGTTATGAGCAAGTGATGTAATGCTAATTTTTTCCAGATCTCTTCCGATGAAGAACCAAACTCATCTACATCTTGGATGGCCTGAGGGCAAGTACATTTTCAGCAAATTAAATTTTTTTGGTGAACTATTCCTTTAAAACACATCAATTTGTAATGGACTTTCAGTACAAACAATCATGTGCTTTTAGGTGCAATCAATTCTAAAAAAGGAAAAAGGAAAAATGAATGCACTAATGAAAGCAGGATAAAGTACTGCACTCTAAACAACATATGCATGCACGGATGGATAGGCAAAGAGTGGGCCGCGTTTCAGGGTCCAGGCACATCCTAATTCAACACGCAGGTCACAGCAGGTGAGTCTATCATCGCCACTTTACTCAACTTCCTTAACAATACCTCTCTTTGTCGACCTTTACTGAAAGCTCTAAATCTGTGGCACAAACATCCTTAAATGGCACAGCGGACATTTACACTGTGTTCCAAAGCAAGTCCTCAAAGGGCAAACATGGCACGCATAGACCTAGAAGCGGAAAAGGTCAGGAAAGCATAATGGATGCACGGCTCCTCCCTCCTACCTAAAGCACCTGACGTGCACGGAGATAAACCTAGCGATAAACCTCCGTCGGTGGTTTGGTTAGTGCAGACAATCCTTTGATAAACGATTCGGCATGTGAGTGATTTTTCTTTGTGTCCACAAAGAAATATAATCTACTTTCCTTACAGAGGCTTTTCAAGGGGAGAATCGTGAGCCGACCGTGAAGCTCTCTTAAGTTATTTTTAACTGGGCCTCTGCTTCCTGCTCCGACTTCATAATCTATTTTTGCAGTTAGTGTTTACATTTGCCTGTTGACCCAGTGGAGATTGTTCACAAAAAGATGTCAGGTTAAAGAGCTGACCCAAGATTATGTGTCATTGTGTGTGAAACCAGCTTACAAAGTGTGAAATCGCTATAATGGGAAGATCCTAATTACTAAACCTTTTTCAAACTGTGGATGAAAGCTTTGTATGGCATTAGCAGAGTGTATAAGTTGCATCAGCGACATCTGCAATGTGCATATTTCTTATAATTGGACTACTCTGTTCCTATCACCAAACACTGTCATCATTAAACAAAAGAACAATAAAAACTAGGTTTTAGAAGAAAAAAGTAACAGTAAAGTGGTGCTTGTGCATGCAAAACTTTGTCACGATGCCTGACAACTTTTCCACTATATGCTAGCCAGGCAATGGCTACGATGATCTGAATAGTTTCTATTGTGTTGATAGTAGGGCTGGGTTTTGACACAAATTTCATGATTCGATTCAATTCTGATTCACAAGCTTGCGATTCGATTCAAGTGAAAACATCTGAGTGAAAAATACAATACATACGCAAAGTCATTGCAAGTATAGTGTTGTGAGAAGTTTCTATGGCATTGCTAAGGAAGTACAGGCGGTATAGGGTGTTGCTAGGTAGTTTCTAAGATGTTATGACTGGTTTTCAAAGTTTTGAGCAAAAATATACAGAAAATATGCAAAGCCATTGCTATAGTTTCTATGGCACTGCTAAGGTGTTATGGGTGGTTGCTAGAGTGTTGCTAGGTAGTTTCTAAGTTTTTTTTACTGGTTTTCAAAGTTCTGAGCAAAGAATATACAGTAAATACGCTAAGCCATTGCTATAGTTTTCTGTATGGTCTCTATGGCATTGCTAATGTGTTATGGGTGGTTGCCAGGGTGTTGCTAGGTAGTTTCAACCTGGTTCTGACTGGTTCTCAAAGTTTTTAACAAAATAAATAAACAGTAGGGCTGGGTTTTGACACAAATTTCACGATTTGATTTGATTCTCATTTACAAGCTTTCGATTCGATTCGATTCACTACTTCGGATGTTTAGTCATGTTTATTGTTTATGTGCTGAAACTGGTAGGCTATTAATGTGGAGGAGATGATCAGTTCACGTGCGCCTCGCACTGCTGCGTCTGTTGAACTGCGGCACTACAGTGCGATCTATCACTCCACATTAAACAGCGCCAAAACGGCATTTATTGTTTGAATACTGCAATACAATGGACAGAATTTGAAATCTGAGACTTTGTTTCATATTAAAAGTACCAAAGCACAATGCTTATTGCGATATATTGGATGGGAAGTGCCCTTCAGTGTTCCGTCCATTAACTGAAAACAGGCTAGATTAATCGATTCTTGGGATTTAAGAATCGATATCGTTCAGAAAAAATGAGAATCGATTAATATTGAGATATCGATATTTTTTACCCAGCCCTAATAAACAGTATGGCAAACTATTGTTAAGGCGTTCTGAGTGGTTTCTAGAGAATTGCTAGAATATAATTGACTGGTTGCTAGAGTGTTGCTACGGTGTTCAAAAATTGATGGCTTCTTATAGCCCTAATTAAAAAAGCCCAAGCCCAAGTCTATATGATATTCTGATTCCCTAAATACGGCTGAATTCCAATGTAAGTCTATAGGTGTCAATGTAAGTCTTTAGGAGTGTTTTACTCATTTGTTTGTCAGCCAGATGAAAATCATAAATCTGCTCACTTATAAATAAAATAATAGCACATCTGTTCTCAAAAAAAAAAAAACCCACATATGATTTGGGTTGCCAGGTAGCAACGCAAAAAGATATGAGGGGGAATGGCTTCCTCTGCCTCAACATTTACAGAGATGGCCTATTGTAGCTTAATCACTAACATCTCACATCTAAGTACTAAACATTTATCCTCATTCATTCAATCAATGAGGATGAATCAATGCCCAAAAGGAAGAAAATATCCTATCTATAGTATTAAAGCAAAAGGCAGGGGACAAGGTGGACCCACACCATGAGTCCGGAGTCAAAGCAAGCCAGCCCACATTGTGTTTGCAAACCACCAACATCCTGGCTTTATCCTGTATTTATGGAACAAGTGATGGCCTATTGTTTCATTGTTTAGCAAGAAGACTGAGCTATTTTAAACAGCAATACAGTACGACTTCCTGCATGGAAAAGCCAACGGTTAAACAGACACCGCAGACCAAGAGAGCTCCATTTTTAGAGTTCTCCATTGGGTTCCACTGGAGTATTACGTGATCAATCATGAATAAAATGAAAATGGCAAAGTAGACTGCATAATGTAAAATTCCACTGAGGCTATTAAGAGCAGAGAATGCCTTAACATCTACCCGGTGTGAGAGATAATTACGGTGTAATTAAGATCCCTATACACGGAGTCTCTTAGACCAGTAGCCATCACTAAAGCTGTCAAAGCTAACACTAAGGACTTACCAGCTACAGTAGCTAAACGCTCTGCTGACTGAGTCTATCAAAAGCTTGGGCAAATCCATTAGCTGGATTAATCATATGTTATAGGTCTGAGGAAAGGGCAAACACATTTTCGCTATTAATTATCAAGCAATTGGATGAGTGTGTAACAATCTTTAGAAGGACAATCATAATCACAGAACCATAAAGGGTCTGAAAATCTACTGATTTTTTATCTCGGTTTTTAATCTAAATGAACTGTATATTCCTGAGTTTGAAAAGGTTACGTTACAACACTCATAGAAAAAAAAAAACAGACTTTCACATACAAATTGAAATTATTTTTCTTACTAATTTAGGATCTCATCATACAAAAATAAAAATTCTGTCATCATTTACTCACCCTCATGTCGTTCCAAACCTGTATGAATTTATTTTTTCTGCTGAACACAAAAGAAGATATTTTATGCGGGACTTTCAAAAGAGTTTCTGGGCCCCACGTACTTCCATAGCATTTTATTTTTTCCATACTATGGAAGTCAATGGGCACCAACAACTGTTTGGATATCCACATTCTCAAAATATCTTCTTTTACGAGTAAAATTTCAGTAAATGTTGACAGATTTTTTTTATTTTTCGGTTAATTGTTCCTTCAATAAAGTAGTTTGACGAGTCGGCTGCCTCCCCCTGGTTATCATCATCACCCCGTCCCTTAATCGCCGCCCTTCGCCAAGCTCCCGATGGGAGTGAGTACGTGAGAGAGGAGGGGCGCTGAAATAGCTAGGGCTGGCGGCGTGTGATGGGGCGCACCTGAACCGAATGGAGCCTCATCACCGCCGCTGTTTAAATGCCGAGCGCACCTCTCCTCGGGAGACCGGTCTCTTCCCTGTGCATGCACGCTGTTGTCCTCGTGGGTCCAGGAGGGGAGCGTTGAGGGATCTCCGTGCCGCCGAAGATGCGAGCTACCGGAGCCGCGGTCCGGACGAGAACCGCACCCGTTACACGGCCGTCGGGCCAGGATGCCAGGCCGTCTAGTCCCTTCACACGCCGGGGCCAAGGCGAGAAGGATGCTGCCGCTGGAAGAAGCCGCCGCCCCTTCGGAGAGGAATCCCCGCCCCGCCCACTCCGACCGCTTGGAGCCTGGTTGAGGATGGTAGTACTCCCGTGTGGGCGGCGGCCTCATGACGGGGATGTCGCTTGGGGGGGGGAATGTGACGAGTTGGCTGCCTCCCCCTGGTTATCATCATCACCCCGTCCCTTAATCGCCGCCCTTCGCCAGGCTCCCGACGGGAGTGGGTGCGTGAGAGAGGAGGGGCGCTGAAATAGCCAGGGCTGGCGGCGTGTGATGGGGCACACCTGAACCGAATGGA
>NW_015558623.1:355756-356840 GCF_001515605.1 Sinocyclocheilus anshuiensis | reverse complement strand
ATATTATTTTGTTAATAAAAGCCTCTCCGAGGCCTGACGCCACACCCACTGTGTCTGTCGTGTGCTCCTCCCGTGACAGTAGACAGCAGAACTCTGGTCTCTCTTTTGCCGCCGGTGGTTGAAACATCAAATTTAAAGTTACTTACAGAGATGACAAAGCATGCAAGGACAAAATGAAGTAAACCTGAAATTTCAGCAAAATACGGCCTCAGTGGTCAAAATATAAATCGTTGGTTTACTGCAGTAAAACAGGGTAAGGCAAGAACACTGATTTCATGTACTTGCTCAATGCTATGTTAAATTTTTTTTTCCAATGTGAATTTTTACCCAGGAAATTCTTGTGTAGTTCACATTTAACAATTCAAATTCAATTTGATGTTCTTTTCTAATAACACAATATTAAAAAGACCAAAACAATGATCTAGTGGTTAGTGGACATGTTTGACACCTCGAGCTATGGTGTTCAGGTGGGAAACATGGGTTTGGGCCAGACTTTCTCATTCCATCCCTTCTCTATAAAAATAAAATAGAATCAAAAATATGAAGAAGAAAAATTAAATCACCAAACATTGTTTTCAAACATTGCTCTGAGAAAACACTGGTTAAGTATTTAGTTTATTCTGCTATTTTTTAAATTATTCATTGTGGTTTGTTGCTTTCCCAAAACAAAACAATGTATAGAATATCAACGTGATGCTTGTTGAGACTGAATGTGTGTTTATCGCCTTAGAGAAGCTGTAATCTTATAATTTGTTTTCTAAAGTCTCTTAATCAAATTTAAAGGCTACCAAACAAGCGGCTCTTAAATCGCATGATGCCTGATTTAAAAAATACCTAACTATAAAAAAAACAAAAAACAAAGGGTGGTCTGCAAAACAAAGTTACATTAGTAGTGCATTAGTAGGCAATGACATGTTATAAACTATAATTATATAGATGTAGTTTTATTTACTATATTATAAATGTTATATATATATATATATATATATATATATATATATATACAGTGTGTACGGAAAGTATTCAGACCCCCTTAAATTTTTCACTCTTTGTTATATTGCAGCCATTTGCTAAAATCATTTAA
>NW_015558623.1:351638-355466 GCF_001515605.1 Sinocyclocheilus anshuiensis | reverse complement strand
TATATAAACTTTATTATATATTGTAGTAATTTCACTTCATAATTTAACAACAAACATTTTACATTTATGGGCTCACAATCATGTAATCACAATTAATATTTTACCTCATGGTTTTTTTAATTTAATTTAATTTTAATTTTATTTTTATTTTTTTGTGGCTGTTAACAGACTTGGAGCAAAGTGTGTGTGTGTGTGTGTGTGTGTGTGTGATTGTGATAATGTACATCCATCTGTAATCCATTAGAGAGAAGAAAATTACTACTTCTCTGAGCATTTTGAATGGGCTTGCAACAAGTCGAGGGACGCGATAACTATTAAGGACACAAATCAATCATTTTATTAAGATAATATAACCTCTCTCTTAAAATAACGTTCTCTGGATATTTCAGGGCTTATAAAACATAGCTATTAACTCATAGCTGCGTGTTTTATCGTTATGTCTGCACAGAACTGAATATACATGTAATTAGATTCTATACAAGTATCATGCGCATAAAAGATACATCGGAGACCACCTTCCAGCTAAGCAGCTCGCTCATGTGCTACAGCATCAAAGGCGCCTGTGAACCAACAGAATCAAACAGTGTTTCATTCCCAACATCCTAAGCCTTTTTAACGTGGTTCATAGTGTCATTGGTGTGGGTGATTGGACAGTCGGAATCGATATAAGGATGCAACAGGTCAAGGCCCTTCATCAAGAACACAGGAGATCCAAAGCCCAGCATGGGGCAATTGGAAACATATGATAAAAGACTCATAGAAAGCTTGTGGCTAAAGAATCTCTGACCCGATCCCTGGCCTCCAGTTGTGAGCTGCACCTCAATAAAAATGTAAATATCTCATCTGCTCTGGGCGACTACTCACTCAGCTGCTAACCTTCGTCTCAAATAGGGAGCAGGTTACACAATTGCTAATTTCTTCGCCTTTTGAAGCACTAATTAAAATAAAATTTGCAATATTGCTGTGGATAACAGAATACAGAAGATAATTCATGAGAAAAAGCAGGACGTCTTCAAAATCGCAATACTGCAGTCATTAAAAAGACATGTCTACACTGTTTTATGCACTGGAAGACTCTGATTTTTAGAAAATGGGAGTGCAGAACTTGCCACCATGATACTAGGGTGCTTTTTTAAGTGTTGCTATGCCATTGCTAAGATGTGCTGGGTGGTTGCTAAGTGGCCACTTATTAGTAGAAGTAAAAAGAGCTACCTGCAAGTCTGTATGATATTCACTAGAGTCCCTCTTTCGATGGGAAGGGATTTTATGATCCAGCAGGTGAAAATCATCTAATAGCTTATAAATGTGATCACACATATTGAGCACTTCAACTACCTACACAATTGGAGTATCTTTCAATGGTGCAGAACGAGTTCTGCATTGAACTTTAATATTTTAAAACCTAAGTATATCAATAGGACTAGGAGTATATTGTAATATTTTTCAATTTTACAATATATTAAAAAAAAACACAAATAAGTATGGATGCACAATAAAATACTGTTCAAAAGTTTGGGGTTGGTAAGATTTTTTTTTAATGTTTTTGAAATAAGTCTCTAATGCTCACCAAGGCAGTAATATTGTGAAATATAGTACTTTCCACCATGACTCCAGTCAATCTATCTCTCACGCACCTCCTCACTCTGTTTTCTCTACCTTTACACTACCGACTACTTCAGAGATAGTGGGTCTGATAAATAAACCCAAATCTTCGACTTGTCTGTTAGACCCTCTACCAACTCCTTTAGTGAAATCTTGTTTACCAGCCCTGTCGCCCCTTACTCAACTTCTTCATGTTTACACCCCTTCACGTGCTCTCAGATCCTCATCTTTAATTTCTCTTGTGGTACCTCGGATTCGACTAACTACCATGGGTGCCAGATCTTTTAGCTATGTTGCCCCTCGCCTATGGAACTCCCTTCCCCCTGATATTCGCAACAGCGATTGCCTGCTGACTTTTAAAACGCGTCTTAAGACATATATTTTTATACAGGCTTTCTTATAATGTTTTATTGAGTCTTTACTACACTTTATCTTCTGGTTTTCATCCCCACCATAGCACTGAGACTGCTCTTGTCAGAATAACCAATGATCTGTTGCTGGCAGCTGACTCTGGGCTTTTAACCATTCTTGTCCTTCTTGACTTGAGCGCTGCCTTTGATACTGTCTCACATAAGATACTTCTCGACAGGTTAGCTTCTGTTGGGATTACTGGCACTCCTCTGTCTTGGTTTAGGTCGTATCTTTCTGGACGCACTCAGCGTATTCAATTAAAAAGTTTCAGATCTAGAACATCTACAGTCACCACTGGTATTCCCCAGGGTTCTGTTTTGGGCCCGCTTCTTTCAGTATTTATATACTCCCTCTTGGTTATATTTTGAGAAAACATGGTATTCATTTTCATTGTTATGCGGATGACACCCAACTTTACCTGTCTGCCAAACCCACTGGTTCTTTTCCCCCACCATCTTTGTCCAGCTGATTAGCTGAAATTAAAGATTGGCTTTCAGCTAACTTCCTGAAATTAAATTGGAACAAAACTGAGGCTTTACTTTTTGGCACTAGATCTGTTTTGTCTAAATCTAATTGTTTTTCCTTGTACAGTGACAATAATGCAATCTGTCCTTCCTCTCAGGTTAAAAGTTTGGGTGTTATCATGGATAGCACACCGTCTTTTGAAACTCAAATTAATAATATCACACAGACTGCATATTTCCACTTGCGTAATATTAACCGTCTCCGTCCCTTTCTCTCAACCAATAATACAGCAGTTCTTGTTCACGCACTAGTCACCTCACGTATAGACTACTGCAATGCCCTTCTCACTGGTGTTCCCTCTAAATTGCTACGTAAGCTCCAGTTGGTCCAGAATTCTGCAGCTCGTGTTCTTTCTAGAACACCCTCTACTGAGCACATTTCTCCAGTTCTTCAGCAATTGCACTGGCTTCCAGTAAAGTATCGAGTTGAATTCAAGATCTTGCTACTTACTTACAAGGCACTTCATAATCTTGCACCCCAATACCTTACTCAACTTCTTCATGTTTACACCCCTTCACGTGCTCTCAGATCCTCATCTTTAATTTCTCTTGTGGTACCTCGGATTCGACTAACTACCATGGGTGCCAGATCTTTTAGCTATGTTGCCCCCCCCGCCTATGGAACTCCCTTCCCCCTGATATTCGCAACAGCGATTGCCTGCTGACTTTTAAAACACGTCTTAAGACATATCTTTTTATACAGGCTTTCTTATAATGTTTTATTGAGTCTTTACTGCACTTTATCTGTATATGCGGAGTGTTTGTTGTGTGTTTTTTTTTGTGTAGTGATTTGTATTTATTTTTATCTTTGCTTGCTTGTGAGGTGGTGACCTTGGGTGTTTTGAAAGGCGCCATTAAATAAAATGCATTATTATTATTATAATGTTTCTAATGTATCTCTGTCAATCACTCTGATATTTAGTTAAAATGAGTGAATTCACTGAGTGCTGTCTGTCACTGTCTTTAATCAGTTCTGTGAATGACTGTATGGTATGCCACATGCACTGTAATATGTTTTATATTAAATTTTCAAATGAAAATAGCAACATGATCGTTTTATAAAGTATGCGTTCATATGTGTTAAGGGCTAGATTTCCGCTGGAGGAAACAGCTGTGGTGTGATGAGTGGTGAACGCAGCGAAAACTTTACAGTAGATGGGAAACCGATTGCTCCCTCGTGACCTTTTGTAAACTGTATTTATGACAAAGAACTGCACAGATACAGATATTATAACAATCTATTGATAAACACACACCTTGTGTCCTCTGTTTCTGTTTGAGTCCGCTCGCG
>NW_015558623.1:340328-350963 GCF_001515605.1 Sinocyclocheilus anshuiensis | reverse complement strand
CAAAATGAATAAAAACAGTCAAATGCAAACTCAGAATATTATACAAACCTGCAATAATTAAATGTTAAATAAGACAAATATCATTTATGTATTTAATCTGATGAATAAATCTAAATTTTCGACTTGTCAGTTAGATCCTCTACCAACTCCTTTAGTGAAAGCTTGTTTACCAGCCCTGTCGCCATTGATTACTAAAATTGTTCACGCTTCACTTGTTTCTGGTTCTGTGCCTCCATCTCTTAAATCTGCTATTATTACTCCCATACTTAAGAAACCAGGGGCTGATCCATTTTACTTTGATAATTTTCGTCCAATTTCAAATTTACCATTTATCTCTAAGATAGTGGAAAAGTGTATTGCGATTCAAATTCATGAACATCTCTCTAATAATAATTTGTATGAACAATTGCAATCTGGTTTTCGTCCCCACCATAGCACTGAGACTGCTCTTGTCAGAATAACCAATGATCTGTTGCTGGCAGCTGACTCTGGGCTTTTAACCATACTTGTCCTTCTTGACTTGAGCGCTGCCTTTGATACTGTCTCACATAAGATACTTCTCGACAGGTTAGCTTCTGTTGGGATTACTGGCACTCCTCTGTCTTGGTTTAGGTCATATCTTTCTGGACGCACTCAGTGTATTCAATTAAAAGTTTCAGATCTAGAACATCTACAGTCACCACTGATGTTCCCCAGGGTTCTGTTTAGGGCCCGCTTCTTTTCATTATTTATATACTCCCTCTTGGTTATATTTTGAGGAAACATGGTATTCATTTTCATTGTTATGCGGATGACACCCAACTTTACCTATTTGCCAAACCCACTGGTTCTTTTCCTCCACCATCTTTGTCCAGCTGTTTAGCTGAAATTAAAGATTGGCTTTCAGCTAACTTCCTGAAGTTAAATTGGAACAAAACTGAGGCCCTACTTGTTGGCACTAGATCTGTTTTGTCTAAATCTAATTGTTTTTCCTTGTACATTGACAATAATGCAATCTGTCCTTCCTCTCAGGTTAAAAGTTTGGGTGTTATCATGGATAGCACACTGTCTTTTGAAACTCAAATTAATAATATCACGCAGACTGCATATTTCCACTTTCGTAATATTAACCGTCTCCGTCCCTTTCTCTCAACCAATAATACAGCAGTTCTTGTTCACGCACTAGTTACCTCACATATAGACTGTAATGCCCTTCTCACTGGTGGTCCCTCTAAATTGCTACATAAGCTCCAGTTGGTTCAGAATTCTGCAGCTCGTGTTCTTTCTAGAACACCCTCTACTGAGCACATTTCTCCAGTTCTTCAGCAATTGCACTGGCTTCCAGTAAAGTATTGAGTTGAATTCAAGATCTTGCTACTTACAAGGCACTTCATAATCTTGCACCCCAATACCTTACTCAACTTCTTCATGTTTACTGCACTTTATCTGTATATGCGTGTTTGTTGTGTGTTTTTTTTGTGTAGTGATTTGTATTTATTTTTTATCTTTGCTTGCTTGTGAGGTGACCTTGGGTGTTTTGAAAGGCGCCATTAAATAAAATGCATTATTATTATTATTATTATATTATTTAAATTTAAAATAACTTTTTAATTTTTTTTTTTATTGTGTTTTAAAATGTAATTTATTCCTGTGATTGATCCTTCAAAAATCATTCTAATCATTCTACTGATTTGATGCTCAAGAAACATTATTACAAATGTGAAATTATTATTTTTTTTTGCTGCTTAATATTTTTGTGGAAACAGTGATACTTTTTTCCAAGATTCTTTGATTCAAAGAAAGTTCAGCATTTCTTTGAAATGGGATTTAATTTAATGCATCCTTGCTGAATATATTTATTAATTTCTTTCCCAAAAAAAATGATCTTTGTAAATTAATACTGTAATATTTAGCAGCCATAACATGATAGAAATTATCTACTTATCTGTAAAAATGTATACTGTCCATTCCTACAAGTAAGCTGAAAATATCATGTAGGCATTTTAGAATTGTTTGGATTTTAATGCCAGATGTAATGTGGTCATGATCAAATAAAAATAAATGACAAAAATGACTATGCAAAATAAGGCCTGAGATGGGAGGAGGAGAGACGTCCCTCCTGAATCTTTTCCCTGCTGACAACATACTGCTGACGAAGCAGAAACAAGCACACACATCTCAGAATCCTAGAATAAGACACAACAGAATTCAGAATCCCATACCATATCTTAAGGCATCTCGTCAAATCATCACTGCTTCATACTTGAAATACAAACAGTGGGGCAAAATGCCAGCGTTTTATTCACAGAACAAGACATATCTGAGTCTAAAATGCATGTTACAACAGGAGTGATCATCCAGGGAACTAAAACTTTAAACCACTCTATTACAGCACTTGCCCACAGTCAAACACCAATCTAGTTTAAAAAGATTGTAAAATGTACGCTAAAGTGAGCCAGTGACATATGTAAAAGTTACACCCATCTGTGGATATGAAATATGGATCTGGATCACTGCTTCCCGTTATTTTTAAAGCTTCCTGCGTATTGATTTTTTACTCTCTGCTTTCAATTAAAGCTTAACAGGCTCTTTGTATGCAGGTCAGGATTTTGGTGATGGGTGGATAAGAATGGCAGAGGAGTAGAGGGCTTATTTTCTGATTTTATTGCACCGACTGCCTTTCAATCACACAGGAAAGGACTCCTCATTAGAGGAGAGCGAGAGTGCGGCAACAGAGACTGAAGGGCAAGGTAGAGCATTAAAAATCCAGTGTCTTTTGATAAGAGGCCCTTGATGGATACTGGTGTCAAGCAGAAGCTTCCTGTGGTGTCGGCCAGAGGAGATGATAGACGCTCCCCACAGGGTTTGGAGATCTTTGACCTTCTTTTGCAAGCGTGAAAGAACACATAAATGAAAAGTTTAAACTATGCATTTGATATATAAGTTTAAAGACATCTACAAATGCTCAGGAGCAGGTAGTAGCTCGAGAGTGCGCATTAAATTTTACACAAAACCTGCTCGGATGTGAACTAAGGCATGTGATTGACTGTGGTAATGTCCAGTAATACTGTGATACTGTGAAGTATTATTACAATTTAAAATAATTGTTTTCTATTTTAATATATTTTATGATGCAGTTTATTCCTGTGCAGCAAAACTGAATTTCCGGCGTCATTACTCAAGCCTTCAGTGTCACATGATCCTTCAGAAGTCATTTTTTAATATGCTGATTTGATGCTCAATTATTATTGGAGATCTATTATTAATAGTGGTTATTATTGTTGTTATCAATGGTGAAAACAGTTTGGCTGCTTAATATTTTTGTGGAAACCATTATACTTTTTTTCAGGAATTTTTGATGAATAGAAAGTTTAAAAGAAAAGCATTTATTTGAAATATAAACCTTTTGCAAAATTATAAATGTCTTGACAGTGACTTTTGATCAACTGAATGCATCCTTGCTTATTATTGAACATTTTTTATCCTACTTATCCCAAACTTTTGAAATCACAAAAATATTAAGCAGCAAAAAAAACATTTAACAGTTTTAATAACATAACCGTTTTAACAACATTAATCATAATAGCAGCAATATTATTATTATTATTATTATTATAATGAGCAGCAATATTATTATGCACAACTGAAGACTGGAGTAATGACTGCTGAAAATTCAGCTTTGCCATCACAGGAAAAAAATAACATTTTATATATTAAAATACAAAACAGTTATTTTCAATTGTAATAATATTTCACAATATTACTGTATTTTTATCAAATAAATGCAGCCTTAGTGAGCATAAAAGACTTCTTTTAAAAACATTAGAAAATCATATTTATTCCTAATTTTTGACCAGTGGTGTATGTTTTAAGCTGCTATATATTTGGTCACCACAATGTAAGCAAAATCAGAGCCACACAAACAATATATAATTCAAATGGAATTCCGAAACAAAAAGAATTACATAATCGGATGTCCCAGCCCTTCCTGAACCAAATAATGAAGTGCCCTTTCATTTCTGATCAGCTCGGGGGAAGACATGGGGAACAGTCTTTGGCCAGAAAGTTTTATCATTGAACGCCGATGCACAGTGGCCAGCCTGTCTTCAATAAGAATAAAACATCTGTCCTGATTTTGATGTCAAATTTAACATTTCCCCATAAACCATTATGCAAGCTGATGTAACAGGCTGTTACCATCAGAGGTTATAAACTTGCTGTTTAACCATTGACCTACATGTTGACCATCTCAGCTCACTGTCAGCTATTGAAATATGATACCACTAATAGAAATATAGGGATGGGATCTGTGACAGTGTACAAAAGCGAGTGTCTGTACTCAAATAAAAGCTAATGAGGGCTGGGACAGGAAAAGGAAACACTGATTTGCGATGTCCGCCATGTTCCGTTCATCTGCTAAGGCTATTATCCATGAGTAATAAAGGCCCAACACATTTCCAAGCCTATATTTCTATTAATTTCAGTGCCGCCTCGGCAGTGGCGAAAATGTCTGATGTGTTCAATTTGTTATCATGTTCCATTGCTTGGATTTTTTTTACTATGCTCATTAAGCTCACATGATGTCAAGAGTGTCCAAGAGCCACAGTCTAAAAGGAAATTTGGCATATGTGACGCTTAAAGAGAACTACATGTCTTGGCTGTAATTGCTGACATGATTCATAATGTTTCTGTACAATGGTAATGTGATGACAATGATAATGCAGAACAATTAAAATCATATTCTCACATCACATGACCAGAAGTGGTTAGGGATGAGAATATAGGCACATATTAATGGGAACCAAATGTGATATTGGTCAACCACTAATAAGCAGTGGCGGCTCGTGGGTTTTAAAATAGAGGAGGCACAGCGCTTTCACGTTATGGTATTACAACCGTGAAATTACAAACAAAATATACACATTCTGAAACATGAACTGAAATGAATTGTGAATTTTATTAACATTAAATCGTCCTCTTCCCATTTTCACCTTAAAATTATGGGGAGGCTGTGCCTCCCCTGCCTCCCCCGACGAGCCGCCACTGCTAATAAGAACATTCAATAGTTCCCTTTAATGTCTATGGTGGATACAGCCCTAGTTAGGAAAACCAATGGTAATTAAACTAGATTCAATATGTCAGTTATGTTTGATCAAAAGGTCCATAAGATGGTTTAGCTGGTCTTCCCATCTGGTCAAGATGCTCTTTTGGCTGGTATTTTTAGATGGTCAGGCTGGCAGCTAAATACCAGCTTGGCCAGGTTGGGAGACCAGCTCAAACCACATAAGACCAGCGAACCAACTTAAGCTGGTTTAAGCTGCTTTTTTCATCACTGTTAAAAATATTAACTGAAAAAAAAAGAACAAATGAATTTAAGGCAGATATTAGAGTAAAATCTAAGTGGTACCAAATTTCAAATCACAGAAATTACTGCGACCGGTTAAATGGGTGGAAAATAAAGATGCTTTTGTAATGATGAAAACCTTTAACAGTACACCTGCTCACATCCTGTATGAACAACATCTTAAAAACGTAAGCATTGTCCCACTATTCAGATTAATTTTATATGCACAAATTATAAGAGAAGCATTTCTAAACGTCAATCCTGCAGGCTGATATAAGGAAGCCATAAATTAAAAAAGTCAAATGTAATTAAATTTTAATTTAAAAATCTAAATAATAGAATAAGTAAATTTTATTTATAAAGCACATTTATATTCAGCTACACTGATCAATGTAGTGTAAAAAACAAATAAATACAATACAAATAAAATAATAAATTGCTATATAAAATAAAAATAATACAAATCAATTACATTAAAAATAAAAAATTAAAAAATTAAATAATAATAACTACTTCCTCTTCAAAATCTTCGAGTTTCTGGACACCTTCCACATAGCCTGGATGACATCACCTTGGGAACAAGTCCGTGAGATCATCCGAGATCTTACTAAAGCCTTTACTTCTGCCACAGAGCAGAGGACTACGAAACTGACCTTCATGAATCATATGCACCCTATTAAATACTGAATTGCAGCATCTACAGTTAAGAGCCTTTTGATTTGCAAGGCACTATTTGCCTTAAACATGCACGATCACTCTAAATGCCTTATGATCTCTGCCACTGATCGACACGAACGCACCTGCTCATTCAACGCAACTTTTTGCATTTAAAAAAAATATCCCACAATCACCGTTCATATCATAAAATATTAACCACAAAGGCCTCTCTTACCGGGATGACAGCTGATGGGTTGGATGAAAAGGGCTGATAAAGTCAAACACAACATCCCCACACGACACGATCCTCGCAGTCTCCACATGTCCAAATGCGCGATTAGAGCAACACGGAATGGGATCAATTCCTTGCTGGAAGCAATCAAATTGAGCGTCAATGAAGGAAACACACTAACTTGACTAACCAAAATAATGACAAGTGATCGAGGCGATTTCAATGACCGGCGACAAATCTTGTGCCTGTTTCGTGGGACATTTCGGACTGCCCACAATCCGCACACACTTCTGCTCTCTGAGGCGTCCTTTACATTCTCTTTACATTCTCAAGTTAATCCCAACCTGACGCACTTTCAGACGCTCGCGCTCGTTCAGTTCCTCTTGTGTGCGGCGCCTCTTGCTCTCGCGCATCTACAAAGTCAGTCTGCGATCACATTCAGCGCAGTCCGCTTCCCTAACCAGGAAGTTGTGCATATGAGCGTTTCGTGTTTTGCCAGAGGAATTAGTTGAGAAAGCAAAGCCCTGCCTTCTGGACCCTAGCGCCGAAGGCTGTGGTTCTGCACGCCTGCCGAAGAAAGCCGAGGATTGGCTACTGGACAACTGAAGCACAAGACTGTTCTCATGTGCGTCTTTCTAAAAGTAGTGTGTCTTTAGTTCCGCTCCTGAAATCTGATTGGTCAAAGCGGCGTTCCAAACAGGCATATTTAGTGGGACCGATGACGTATCGCTTTTTTTTTACACCTTTTCTATAATGAAAATTAAGTCTATAAACATATATATACCTGTCCCTTAAAAACGTCTTAATAAACTTCTTAAAATGTTTAACTCAAAATTCCTGATCATTTAAAATATTTAATTTATGTATTTTATGTAATTTATGAATTCATATTGAATTATTTATATTGTAATTCATTTATTTATTATATTTTATTTTATATATAATTTGTTTACACACATATATTCCAGCACATATACAGAGTTATAAGGACTTGTAAGGGTTTTATAAGGAGTTCACATTCTGACAGTTGTCTGGAGCTGGATCCATAATTATAGAACGTTTTGAGCAGAAAGTCTTAGTCACTCCACTCATATATTCTGTTCAAGACCAGCTTTCAGTCTGTGCAATGCTAGTAACCACAGCCTGTATCCCATTTCAGAGTAACAACATTTGCTAGTGTGATGTTGTTTAATTATACACTATTATACTGTTGGGACAGCTCTTTATTTGTATACTGCAAACAAAAGACAAAATCTACAACAATGATATATCTTACCAAATTTGTGTTTCCACCTAATTTCATGAACCAAATGATTTCGGGACATCCTTTTATATCCTGCCACTGTCAGTAAAACTCAATAGCCACTGCATTGTCATTCAGCCCTGCACTCTTCATTGGAAGACGAGAGAGTCAAAATTACTCTGCAATGTTGACAGAAGGTTTACACGGCATATTCTGTGCTTCTCAGATTTCAGCAGTGCTCAAATTTCCCACTTGCCAACAGTTCAGTTAAAACAATGTATAGCTATATTTAGCTAGAAAAGGCCTTTTTGTCAGAAAAGCCATAGCTTCTATCCCTGCTTCACATTCTGGCCTCAGAGACTGTCGCTCTCCAAGGTGCTGAAAGTTTGCCAAGCTGTCATGTATTATCCATGGTGCTGACGACTCCCATTTCACAACACTGTCACTTATTAAGAGACTGTATGTATAATCTTTTGTTAATCACTGTGCATATATATATATTTTTAGTTCGGCAGACAATTAAAGGAATAGTTCACCCAAAAATTTCAATTTGCTTAAAATTTACTCACTCTCAGGCCATCCAAGATGTAGGTGAGTTTGTTTCTTCATCGGAAGATATTTGGAGAACTTCAGCATTACATCACTTGCTCACCAATGGATCAGCGTGAATGGGTGCCGTCAGAATGAGAGTCCAAACAGCAGAAAACATGACAATAATCCACAATTTTCATTTTTGAGTGAACTATTGATTAAATTTTTTCTTTCATTGATATAACTTAATGTTTATAATATTTGACAAAAAAAAAACAGTTAAAACAAGAAAAAAAAACAGAATTACTGTATCTCAGCTTAAAAAAAATTAATGTGAGAATGAATTAATGTTGTCGTCCTTGTTGTGAGGTCAAGATCCCGGAGGGCTCTCATGGGCCAATGGTTCTCCATCACCCTGTCAGAGCTGTAAGTTGAACACTTTATCGCTAATTATCACTCAGAGGTTTTCTCACCAGTGCTCAAAGCCTGTTTGTTTGTGTGAAAACTCCGGTTTTCTCC
Organism: Sinocyclocheilus anshuiensis; assembly: GCF_001515605.1. Taxonomy (NCBI): domain Eukaryota; kingdom Metazoa; phylum Chordata; class Actinopteri; order Cypriniformes; family Cyprinidae; genus Sinocyclocheilus; species Sinocyclocheilus anshuiensis. The sequence goes on along the minus strand of NW_015558623.1, from coordinate 342,458 downwards.
AAAGACAGCCACAAAAACGGCTATGGGACAGGGAAGAGCAGGGGAGTTTGGGAGAGCTGCCCAACTGGACTTTAATTTGAAGAATCTGATTAAATTCAGTATTTAATTACACCTCTCTCAGAGGAGTTGTTGGGGATTGTCACAGTGTTTTGAGCGTGTAGGGTGTGAGCCATCTGCCTGTACTTCTGGAGCGCTCTCTGGTGACCCCTGCAAAAAAGGGAAGAAATCATTTTCTCTTTCACTCCTTAGCACTCTATCTCTCTCTCACGCACACACACACTGTCCTTTATATAGCAACTCTTTATTATTTTTTTCAGTTGATTTCACATGTTGACAGTTTCTGTCTCTCTGTCTGTCTCTCTCTCTCTCTCTCTCTCTCTCTCTCTCTCTCTCTCTCTCTCTCGCTCTCTCTCATGCACAGATACACACACACACACACACACACACATTGTCCTTTATAGGAACTCTTTATTATTTTTTCAGTTGATTTCACATGTTGACAGTTGCTGCATAATATATGGCAGAGTGCATCAATTATGTAGCATTTATTCAGGCAACAACTATACAGTATGTGAAATTCACTGAATCAGTGCAACCCTGTGCATTGTAAATCTCAGACATAGTCATAATTCACTGTTATGTACTGTAAATAATTCTTCCCAAAGGGGTCCTGTGCACATAGTTTATGCCACAGAGCGTGGAAAGCATATAAAAGGATATAGAAAGTGCTTGTCTGGATTTGGTGACGTTCATAAAAATTTAAAGGCTGAGGTCAAACAGGAAAAAGAGAAATCAAGGGCCTACTAGAATGCAATGACACCTCATCGCCCCATACACCTTATTTAATGGCATTTATTGATACAAATTCCTTGTAGACACATTTCTTTGTTTATCAGAACAGCATGGCGCAAATAAAACCACATGCAGCAATGGCTATGAGGGAAAAAAAGAGCTTAGCCATGAAAAGGAAGAATTGGTCGTCTGTTTGCCTGTTTGACAGCAATGTGGCCTGCAATTAAAATGATAAAAAAAACTTTTGAGAGAACCTTTTGAAGATGAGCATTTCATGAGGATCAGCACAGCGATTCAATACTAAGGTCATTATACAATTGGGAATGGCTCAAGTCTCCCTAATAGAAAGACACGTTAGACAAGTCTTAATGATGTTCAGATGATTCTGAAACCAAAGGGGGCGGCTAGTTTTTTTTCTCTTTCCTTGAATTATTATCTTGCCTTTCCCTCAGTGCTGATACTAATCAAAAACAGACATGAAACCCTTATTAAAGACTTATCTGAATGTGTCTTGGCCATCAGTCTGCCTCAACTCTGAGAGGGATATTTATGCAAATTGGATGCTTTGTCACCACAGTTTGTCATACATTATTTGTGAACTTCATAAAGAGCGTGGTTGTGGATGAAAATGTCTACAGCTTCTGGTTGGCTGCATAAAAATACAGCCTATTTGTGAAGCCTTAGGTATCATGGCCACGATATGCATTTCTTCTGGTCTGAGATGTGCACCTATATCAGCTTATACGATAAATGCTCCATTTGCATATATATGCAATTTAACGTATTACATCATCACACCAGCACATTCAATCTGTAGGAAAATCTACTTATCAAAACTTCATCCACAACCCGAGACACTAACCTGAGGAGGCTTGTCAAAATAAGTAGGAGATGAGAATAAGAGCTTTTCCTCTGCTTTCACAAGCCATAGCCCATAATTAGGACATTTTGGGATTAGGGAATTTGAATTTCAGCAAAAATCTGCTGCGCCACTGCTGTTCCAAGACTGTTTTACATTTCTGCTTCAATGTGCCGATAGCCCTAGGTGGTGAGAGTTAAACATTTAGAAGGTACTGACTCCCAGGCTTAGTCGAAGTTGTGATATCATATAGAGAGAGGCTGACCCAAAGAAGAAAACATGGCTTGTAGATCGAACAGTAATTTACTGTGTCAGTTTAGAAGCTGTGTGTTGGCATGTCTCTCTTTTTATATATATATATATATATATATATATATATATAAACAACGCCCCCCCGGTGTGTCCACATTATCGAATCTGGCCCCCTTTAAAAAATGTTTGGAGACCCCTGGTCTATTGTGAATGTATGATGTATCGTA
>NW_015558623.1:319164-330002 GCF_001515605.1 Sinocyclocheilus anshuiensis | reverse complement strand
TCTGTCTCTCTGTCTGTCTCTCTCTCTCTCTCTCTCTCTCTCTCTCTCTCTCTCTCTCTCTCTCGCTCTCTCTCATGCACAGATACACACACACACACACACACACACATTGTCCTTTATAGGAACTCTTTATTATTTTTTCAGTTGATTTCACATGTTGACAGTTGCTGCATAATATATGGCAGAGTGCATCAATTATGTAGCATTTATTCAGGCAACAACTATACAGTATGTGAAATTCACTGAATCAGTGCAACCCTGTGCATTGTAAATCTCAGACATAGTCATAATTCACTGTTATGTACTGTAAATAATTCTTCCCAAAGGGGTCCTGTGCACATAGTTTATGCCACAGAGCGTGGAAAGCATATAAAAGGATATAGAAAGTGCTTGTCTGGATTTGGTGACGTTCATAAAAATTTAAAGGCTGAGGTCAAACAGGAAAAAGAGAAATCAAGGGCCTACTAGAATGCAATGACACCTCATCGCCCCATACACCTTATTTAATGGCATTTATTGATACAAATTCCTTGTAGACACATTTCTTTGTTTATCAGAACAGCATGGCGCAAATAAAACCGCATGCAGCAATGGCTATGAGGGAAAAAAAGAGCTTAGCCATGAAAAGGAAGAATTGGTCGTCTGTTTGCCTGTTTGACAGCAATGTGGCCTGCAATTAAAATGATAAAAAAAACTTTTGAGAGAACCTTTTGAAGATGAGCATTTCATGAGGATCAGCACAGCGATTCAATACTAAGGTCATTATACAATTGGGAATGGCTCAAGTCTCCCTAATAGAAAGACACGTTAGACAAGTCTTAATGATGTTCAGATGATTCTGAAACCAAAGGGGGCGGCTAGTTTTTTTTCTCTTTCCTTGAATTATTATCTTGCCTTTCCCTCAGTACTGATACTAATCAAAAACAGACATGAAACCCTTATTAAAGACTTATCTGAATGTGTCTTGGCCATCAGTCTGCCTCAACTCTGAGAGGGATATTTATGCAAATTGGATGCTTTGTCACCACAGTTTGTCATACATTATTTGTGAACTTCATAAAGAGCGTGGTTGTGGATGAAAATGTCTACAGCTTCTGGTTGGCTGCATAAAAATACAGCCTATTTGTGAAGCCTTAGGTATCATGGCCACGATATGCATTTCTTCTGGTCTGAGATGTGCACCTATATCAGCTTATACGATAAATGCTCCATTTGCATATATATGCAATTTAACGTATTACATCATCACACCAGCACATTCAATCTGTAGGAAAATCTACTTATCAAAACTTCATCCACAACCCGAGACACTAACCTGAGGAGGCTTGTCAAAATAAGTAGGAGATGAGAATAAGAGCTTTTCCTCTGCTTTCACAAGCCATAGCCCATAATTAGGACATTTTGGGATTAGGGAATTTGAATTTCAGCAAAAATCTGCTGCGCCACTGCTGTTCCAAGACTGTTTTACATTTCTGCTTCAATGTGCCGATAGCCCTAGGTGGTGAGAGTTAAACATTTAGAAGGTACTGACTCCCAGGCTTAGTCGAAGTTGTGATATCATATAGAGAGAGGCTGACCCAAAGAAGAAAACATGGCTTGTAGATATTTACTGTGTTTACTGTGTCAGTTTAGAAGCTGTGTGTTGGCATGTCTCTCTTTTTATATATATATATAATATATATATAATATATATATATATATATATATATATAAACAAGCATTGCTGCAAAATTGCTTTTTTCTAGTCCAAACAATAGAGAACAGCGCTAGCAAAGCCAAGGTCATGGGTTTGACTTCAGTGAATGCATGGACTAAAAAAACATTTACCTTAAACACACTGCAAGTCATTTTCAATAAAAGCATCTGCCAAACAGAACTGGGCAAGCTACATAAAGAAATGTAGATTGCTAAGCTACAAACTACTCTATAGAAACATTAGCTGAAAGGCTCAGTGTAGTGTAGCTACACTATTTTCTTGTGTGATATATAAAATATAGGAAGATGGATTTTTTTTTACATATCATTTATAAAGATTTCATTGGTCAGATCAATCACAGTGCAACAACGCAGAAAAAATACTAAACCTCCTCCTTAAACCATAAACTTTGCTGGTAGAGGTTTTCTGATAAAATTACTGTTGGCACAATCAGATCCATCCATGACTTTTCTAAACTTTGTTGACAGGTGACGGTGTGATTGAGCTGACCAATTAAATCGGCTATGGGCCGGGGTTTGCGCTGATTTGGTTGAGCACCAGTCAGTGGAATTAACATTTGCAAATTGGCTCCGCCCATTTCACAACAACCAGTTATCAGATGCTGATCTAAAGGCCGGTTCACACCAAGAACGATAACTATAAATGTAACTATATTAGCACTAATGCATGATAATGTTCTCTTTATTATAAGCATGCTCTGCAGTTTTTAAATGCTCAAGCTCTTTAGTGCAGGATGGATTCTGATTGGCTGTCAATGTTTTTATCATTCATGAGCCGAAAAAAAAAACCATTCTGAAAGTGATTCAACAATAGGTTTCTTTGTGCCGTAATCATTATAATTGTGGTGTGGACTGTATAATTTTTTCACATTTGGAATTTTTAAAACAACATCTTTATCATTAGAGTTACAGTCCTTGGTGTGAAAGAGCCTTAAAAGACTCTGTTTTATGCTAACAGCTACAGTTATTTCCCTGGCAGTGTCTGTGATTGTGAGGAAGACTGGAAGAATTGATTCAGGCCAGTTCAACTAAATCCCAAAAAGAACCAATTCAAAAGAGTCATTCATTCCCAAATCAGACATTACATGTTCTGATTCTAAATGGCTGACAGAGAATACTGTATATGCATGTTTATATTGCTAAAATATTGTCAAGAAAATGTAACATTGAAGTGTTTCGCAACAACATCGCACTACTTAATCAATACAATAGCTTCGTTCCTGAAAAGATACATGATATAATGGTACTGTTGATCACGTCACTGCTGCCAAACGCGTGAATGTATGAAGCATTTGGCAGTCCGCCATGGATAAGTTCAAATTGCTTTAGCAAATAGTCAACCGTGATAAAGTAAGAAACTAAAAATAGGACTAAGAGTACTCTATTCTCAATGCAAAAGGCTTTGCTCACACAGAACAAATTTAGCCAGTATTAAAAGGTCAGAGGTTTCATGAGTGGAGGGACATCAATGAATCTATAAGCTTTGTCAGTGTCATCTTTTCCGAACACCCTGTCCCCTCTTTTCTCACCCCTCGCCACCCCTAAAGCAATCTCTCTGTTTGTCAATATCTGTAACCATCAGTTCTCCCAAGGACATGCGAATAGGAGGGTCAAATGCTGCCGCTCAACCTAATTATGCTGATGGCGGCAGGCAGCTAAAAGCCGGAAGGTTGTTAGCTTCCAGAAAAGTCCCTTTACTGTCCTCTGAACGGACACTCAGCATTGAGATTTCAATATGTTTGCTGTGCCAAATTGGCCCGCTGGGGCTGATCATGTTGGAGACAACATCAGAATCATCAAAGGAAATGTCTGTTGAATGTGTAATCAAAAATGCTGAGCTGATTTCATTTTATTAACGTGAAATGCTACAAATAAATCAATATGCATGCAAATGCGGCCATAAATATAAAAAATACAGTTACACTTGCACATTTTGAAAGCTGCAGCTATAGCACAAAAGAAAAATGAAAAATGGCCCATTTAAAAGAATCAGAGGCATATGATACAACTTCACTATAAATCAGTTTAATAGCATGTGACTGCTTGACCAAACATTTGATATATGACTACAGGGCCTCAGCCACAATTCAGACCTGTGTGTCTACAATGGGGTCAGTTTTCTGGATCTGTAGAACTGCACCATGACACACTCATTTTTGCGTATTAACATCAGAACAATAGCCTGAAATGAGAAAATAAATAATTCAGCAAAATTACAGAGTCTAAAATTGAAATTAGGTCAAAATGTTACAAAAGACTGTAATGTCCTAGTCTATCATGACAGACATCATTTGGTAAAGTAGTATGATCATATTCACCACAACATACTTTATAGAAAAATTAATAATGAAGATGAATCATTCATTTGAATAATTAACTTTTCATTCACTGAACTCAGTGTCTGCAATGGTGTGATGTTATGTGATTTGCCCGACTGAATTGGATCTTGTATCTGTGAAACCCTTTCATTTTACCCAGCCTTTTCCACTTTATCAGCGTATTAAGCCAAACTGATTGGAACACCTGCTTGGAGGTTGCCAACGTCAACCTGACCCGAAAAACAAGGTCAGATCAAACCGTCCTCCAAACACAACTAAAAAAAAGTTTAGGAAAGCCGTTTTTGATTTATTTATTTTTTTTAATCTAGGACATTATGCAACCTATATTTGTTTATGACTGCATTTGGAGGAAATGAATAAGGGATGTTGTACTTGCATCCCCCATCGGAAATAAACAGCACAAAAACAATTAACACCTCAAGCAGAGATGAGAATGAAATAGCCTGAGGGACAGTCGTCACTCACCACTGATTTTTATAAATACTTCTTCACTTTAGCTGATATATTCTTATATACTTACTGGGATTTGAACCAACAGTATGTGACCAACATCCTTCCTGGAAAGACATTAATCAATTAGATTTTATGGTTAGGGAGAGGCTTGAATAAATGAACAACTGAACAACAAATCTTAACAAGCATTTCCCTCCCTATACTTTCCTGTGTAAGATTTGCCTGCTCCATCTCCATTACAATTCAATAGGGTTTTAAATGTACGTTTTAAATTTGGAATGATTTACTATATCTTTATCATTATAGTTATAGTTATCATATTTGTAGTGAATAAGCCTTAAAAGCCTCATTTCTACGCTAAGAGCTACAGTTATATCCCTGGCAGTGTCGGCGATAAAGAGGAAGATCGGAAGAATTGCTCAACCGAATCATTTAAATTAGTGAGATAACCTTTTTGTTAATGATTCAGACTAGTTCAACTGAATCACTAAATGAAATGATTTCCTGTTTTACTGTCTACCAGGCTAAAATAGCTTATACTATAATATGCTAATATAATTCACATACACCATGACATGTAAGTGGCCAAATTTGAAGAAGCCATTTGCAAAATGGATGGATGGACTTTAAACATCCAGTTTATCAGTAGACATGAGCTCTTTAGCCTCATTACATGGCACTCAAGCAGTTAGCAATAACCATTTTCTATCTACCATCTACTTTATTAATTATAAAACTCTCTATACTTTGAGAAAAAACATCACCTGTTATGATAGGATTTTTTTTCTGTGGACCAACACATTCTAAGACAAACTGTTCCTCTCTGAACATTAGCCAAGACAGTTCTTCAATAAGCTTATAATTATAATGGATGGTGTTTGTCTGTTCTTAATCAATTGATTAGTGAATGGTGGTGTATTGTATTAATGCAGGAGTATGGCAGATGATAAATCACTGAAACCAGATCACACTTCAAGTTTTGCAGCCATATTTCCTCAAACCAAGGCGATGCTTAACAGAAAATCCAGCTTTTTAATATCAGTGCATGCATGGTTAAATATGAATGATTACATCTAGCATTTTAATATTGGTGTTAGAACTTGATAACATTATCCTGCCGTTAAGATGATGAAATTAAGGATATTTACTTTTGATGCCGTGCGAGTGCACGGTTTCATTTCTGATCTGACGTTTTACTCTTGTTGTAATGCAGCTGCTGAAATTTAGCCACCTATAAATGAAGAATGAAGTGAAAGAGTGAATAGGTGAGAGAGAAAACCTATACATTTCCCTCTAGCTTTAAACTGACAGAAGAGCACTTCCCCTTTACTCCCATCTTTTAATCATTTAATTTCTGCCAGACTCTCAATTACATATGACAGTTGGCTTTCTGTTTGAACAAGGGCCACTTTATCTTTGTATGTCATGGTTTGTTAATCACATCTTTCTTCTATTCATGTCCAACCAGCTGAACAAAATCAAGAGAGAGGTCTACAAAATCAAGAAAGCTATTTTAATATGTAAATGGATTGTTAAACCTTACTTATCTGCCTGCTACTTTTGCCCTTTTTGAGTCCATCACACTGCTAAAGCTATAGAGCATTCAAATACATTGTGAATTGTGAGTGCAGCAACAGCAAATCCATTGTGCATTTTTTATACATTTCAATAAACAGGAAATTACTGACTAGGAATCCTACATTTTAGATACCAATATTACCAGTTATTTAGACTATTTTTGCTACATCAATGAAAATGTCCAACAGCAGAAATAACTGTTTCTTTATACATTCACACGATTAAAATGTGTTTATGGCAGTTTATTTCTAACAGTACATCTCTAAAACCTCTGTTCACTTTTTTGAGTCATTTAAATACATCAAATTCATGATATCATTACAAAATCTTACTCCAATTACAAATTCTCAGTGTATATGTACTGTTGCAATATATTTATAACTACACAAACACAGTGGTGGTGTTCAATGATTCAATTCGATTCACCGAATCGGTTGAGTGATTCAACATCTCGTTCATAAAACAGCATTTTTGAAAGAATCAACTGAGTCAATGATTCACTGACTCACTCATAATGTTTAATTCTTAAATAAATCAGTGCACTTGAACAAATCGACTCGATGATTATTTGACTTGTCGCAACCTACTCCATTGTGTTTTAACTAATCAGTTGAGTGACTCAATAACTCACTTATAAAAGTCACTTTTTTTCCTGAAAAAAAAAATCACAGTTTTGTTCCTGAATTAATCAGTATTTTTTAATGAATCAGTTGAGTAAGTGATTAAATGACTCACTCATAAAAACAGTTGTTTGTTTTGTTCCTGAATAAATCAGATATAAGAATCGATTGAGTGAACTTACTTAGATATAATATGCTAATATAATTCACATACACCATGACATGTAAGTGGCCAAATTTGAAGAAGCCATTTGCAAAATGGATGGATGGACTTTAAACATCCAGTTTATCAGTAGACATGAGCTCTTTAGCCTCATTACATGGCACTCAAGCAGTTAGCAATAACCATTTTCTATCTACCATCTACTTTATTAATTATAAAACTCTCTATACTTTGAGAAAAAACATCACCTGTTATGATAGGATTTTTTTTCTGTGGACCAACACATTCTAAGACAAACTGTTCCTCTCTGAACATTAGCCAAGACAGTTCTTCAATAAGCTTATAATTATAATGGATGGTGTTTGTCTGTTCTTAATCAATTGATTAGTGAATGGTGGTGTATTGTATTAATGCAGGAGTATGGCAGATGATAAATCACTGAAACCAGATCACACTTCAAGTTTTGCAGCCATATTTCCTCAAACCAAGGCGATGCTTAACAGAAAATCCAGCTTTTTAATATCAGTGCATGCATGGTTAAATATGAATGATTACATCTAGCATTTTAATATTGGTGTTAGAACTTGATAACATTATCCTGCCGTTAAGATGATGAAATTAAGGATATTTACTTTTGATGCCGTGCGAGTGCACGGTTTCATTTCTGATCTGACGTTTTACTCTTGTTGTAATGCAGCTGCTGAAATTTAGCCACCTATAAATGAAGAATGAAGTGAAAGAGTGAATAGGTGAGAGAGAAAACCTATACATTTCCCTCTAGCTTTAAACTGACAGAAGAGCACTTCCCCTTTACTCCCATCTTTTAATCATTTAATTTCTGCCAGACTCTCAATTACATATGACAGTTGGCTTTCTGTTTGAACAAGGGCCACTTTATCTTTGTATGTCATGGTTTGTTAATCACATCTTTCTTCTATTCATGTCCAACCAGCTGAACAAAATCAAGAGAGAGGTCTACAAAATCAAGAAAGCTATTTTAATATGTAAATGGATTGTTAAACCTTACTTATCTGCCTGCTACTTTTGCCCTTTTTGAGTCCATCACACTGCTAAAGCTATAGAGCATTCAAATACATTGTGAATTGTGAGTGCAGCAACAGCAAATCCATTGTGCATTTTTTATACATTTCAATAAACAGGAAATTACTGACTAGGAATCCTACATTTTAGATACCAATATTACCAGTTATTTAGACTATTTTTGCTACATCAACGAAAATGTCCAACAGCAGAAATAACTGTTTCTTTATACATTCACACGATTAAAATGTGTTTATGGCAGTTTATTTCTAACAGTACATCTCTAAAACCTCTGTTCACTTTTTTGAGTCATTTAAATACATCAAATTCATGATATCATTACAAAATCTTACTCCAATTACAAATTCTCAGTGTATATGTACTGTTGCAATATATTTATAACTACACAAACACAGTGGTGGTGTTCAATGATTCAATTCGATTCACCGAATCGGTTGAGTGATTCAACATCTCGTTCATAAAACAGCATTTTTGAAAGAATCAACTGAGTCAATGATTCACTGACTCACTCATAATGTGTAATTATTGAATAAATCAGTGCACTTGAACAAACCGACTCGATGATTATTTGACTCATTAAGACGATCACTTGTCGCCACCTACTGCATTGTGTTTGAACAAATCAGTTGAGTGATTCAATAACTCACGTATAAAACATTCGCTTGTTTTGTTCCTGAATTAATCAGTATTTTTTAATGAATCGGTTGAGTAAGTGATTAAATGACTCACTCATAAAAACAGTTGCTTGTTTTGTTCCTGAATAAATCAGATATAAGAATCGATTGAGTGACCTTACTTAGAATGTTTCGTTCTTAAATTAATCAAGATGTTTGATCGAATCAACTCAAGAACTCACTCATTAAGACAGTCAACTGTCACCACCTACAGGCGTGACAATGTAACCTGTTGAAACAGTGAAAAATCCCCAACACCAATATACTGACTGACAGCTTGTTTTTTTTTTTGTTTTTTTTTGTCACCACCTACAGGCGTGACAATGTAACCTGTTGAAACAGTGAAAAATCCCCAACACCAATATACTGACTGACAGCTTCTTTTTTTTTTGTTTTTTTTTTGCTAGGTGTTTGATTACCACCTGAAAAGCCCACCCCAAGTGTCTAGCTCAAGAACCATATATTTAAAATCTGAACCCATTACTGAATGTATATTGTGTACACAAATGCTCACAAAAGAGCATAGGTTAATAATTGTAATGCAGAACATATTTCTTGTCACAACAGACATTAATTGTAAGTGAGGAAGTCTGCATGGATTTCTGGGAAGCTTTATTGGAGCTGAGCTGGTCCATATCAGCTGAATAGTAGTCTACAGACCTCTGTATCTAATCTCCTCAAAGCTTTTTTAAAAGTCCTTGCTCCTCAGTCACCTGCTCATGCTAATCTAATTCTACAAGCTCAATGTCTTCACTGAAGTCTGTGATATGCTGACACAGCACGCTGGTAATGATTTATGAACATGCCTTAATTGTAAACTTTGCTTACTCTGAATGTGCCAGAAATTCTGCTGAAAATGTATAAGCACATTTTAATCATCAAAACATGTATAAGTTGTCTGCGACATTTGATTTAATTGTTAAAACTGAATATACTGTACATGTGAACATATATAAAAATGGTTTGTGACATCAAAAATTGAAATGCTATGGTTTAGAAAAGGTGTTAACTTGACATGAAAACCATTGAGTTTTGCCAGTGCTGCATTCGTTACCTCTGGCATAAAAATCAATATTTATGGCTGATCTGATATGTATATTGTACTTTGAAACAAATACCTGACCTTTGGGCTTATGAAAGATGTAAGATGTAAGAGAGTCTGAACAGGAGATTGAAGCAGGACGTTTATGGTCTGTCCTAAACTCATGATGGATTGATGGGTAATGGCTCCGTTCACTTTCTGAATCACCTAAATTCATAAAATGTATGGTATCATTATAAAATCTTATTTTAGTCTATATTTCTTACAGTTGCAATATATGTCTAACTTTTAACTTAACTTTTTTTTACTAAACTCCACTTGTGTTTATCACCATGGCTGAAATGTTTAAAAATTCTAAAATTGGTTTCCAAGATTACATCATCATTCTTAATTACACAGAGTCAATCATGTGAGGTGGCAACAGTTAATTGAAAACTAATTGCCTTAAGTGGACAAGACTGATTGCTGCCGAAAGTGTAGGTCAGCAGAAGTTCTTAAACCCTCATTGAGTATAGCTGCCTTTGCCTTCTCAACTCACTTTCTAAACCTGTTTCCTGAAATATAAGAGTGAAACTGGTTCAGCAGAAGCTTTGGTTGTTGGCGGAATGTAGATTCTTTGTGATGATGTTTTTGTTGCATAACAACCGTTAAACAACAAACGAAAAATTTGTCAAGACAAACTTTCATGTTAGCTTGACAAAGCTGAAAATTATGGGGTGGTTGTTAGGGATGTCACTAAGAGTATGTTTACACCACAACGATAGACTAAAAACAGAAAAGTGTTTCCTTGGCATTTTTGACAAGTTTTACATACACAGGCGACAACATTGTCAATACAATTCTGGCTCACGACTAACGAAAAGACTAAAAATGCTTCATTATGCATGCCAGGCCAGTAGTTGGCGATGTCACTTTGTAAAGAAACATTATTCGTCTGTGCACATAGCCTAAACATGTAATACGTAATTGCATAACATCACCATTTTCACAATTTTGTTTTTGTAATTTACACAGAGACGATAGCGGTATAGATTTCAAAAGCTTGCACTTTCAAACCAGTTTTCAAAAGTTTGCCGTTTTTATGCCCCAAAAAAGCATGTAAACACCTCCTAAATTCAGACACAGACAGACAGACAGACCAGACAGACAGACAGACAGACAGACAGACAGACAGACAGACAGACAGACAGA
>NW_015558623.1:288362-319150 GCF_001515605.1 Sinocyclocheilus anshuiensis | reverse complement strand
GATAGATAGATAGATAGATAGATAGATAGATAGATAGATGGATGTGGTCTTAAAATGGACTGCAGCAATGGACAGAGGTTATCTATAGTCCTGCCTGTTTGAATTTATGAGCATTAAGTATGGAACTGTCATACTTGTAATTTCAAATTCCTTAAGATATATGCAGGGAGCTATAACCCCGCTCTAAGTGATGGATTTTAATGGTCATTCCAGGATTAGAAAGAAGCTATTTATTTTCAAGGATATGAATAACAGAAATGTTCACCCATAGAGAGGCAGCGAGACATAATTGGTGTCTTGTTTTCACCGCCAAGCTTGTGAGTGACCAAAGCTGAGCTTGAGGACATTAAACACAGCCAAGAAGGGTAATAAATGAGACCATGTTCCAAATGTACAGGTAAATTTTTATGCTTTATCGACAATTTGACTCGGAGGCTTCCCTTACACGGGGTGGAATTAATTGCATAGATTATATCAAGACCAAAGTTAATTGAGGACGTATGAATGTGACTTATCTTTTTTTGATGCAGAGGAAACAAAACCCTCTATCTGCAAACAAGCCATGAATTGTTAGTTTGAGAAACAACTGCATGGATTTAGAGGGCAAAATTGCAGATCTCTCTAGTACATCATAATAATAAAATAAGAAAGAAATGCATCAAAGTGTGTAATTAGACAATTCTTAAAATAACAAAGAGAGAGTCCATCATCATCTCGTCTTCAGCCTGTCCTCCGTTTTGCATTGGCAAGGCAGCTAATGTGGGAGTGTTTGTTCTGTTGTCCGTTTAAATTTTCACAGTGAGCACTTAGTGATGAGATGTTTGCTCTGCCTTGAGTCAGTGTGGCAATTATGAGGTTGTTACACAAAAAAACTGAAGGCGGTATGAGAAGAAACTTTACTTTCTTAGACGTGGAGCCACAGTGAAAAGACCTATAGCAGAAGATTCGTTTTCCAGCTCTTCTGTGTCAAATATATGTCAACAAATGGAAACGAGACTGCGATATGGTTACTGAATGCCTCACTGTGCACGTTTCTTCACATTGGATGCCTATTTATGATGACTGATCACAGAGCTCTTAATGATCTGCAAAATGCATGCAGGCAGAATATTATGACATAACGTCTAGATCTGTGAAATCTGGAATTGTAATTGGGATTGTGTAAGGAGAGGTTGTGCATCCCAGTGGTCATATTAACACACAGAGTATAAATTACTTTAAAAAGCTTCACAAATAACTACCATTTTAAAATGGGTCAAAGAACAAAGTGTTTGATGTAAAAATAACTGTTCAGGTTGAGGAGCTCATTAAAACAGGTGTGCTGATAAATTACAGTTATGCCTTTTTCGAAATCCAGCACATTAAGCAAGGTAATGCACGAGACACTTTCTCCACCTTGGGTTTATTCCCAAAATACCCTTAAAATATTAACGTGTAGCAGTAATATAAGAGGCTAGTTTCCATTTAGTAATGAGAACTTGACCAACATGAATGCAGAATATTGCTAGATTTAAAGCAAAAAAATAAAATAATAATGATTTACTCACCCTCAGGCCATCCAAGATGTAAATTAGTTTGTTTCTTGATTGTAATAGATTTGGAAATGACATCACTTGCTCAACAATGGATCCTCTGTAGTGAATGGGTGCCATCAGAATGAGAGTCCAAACAGCTGATAAAAACATCACAATAATCCACAAGTAATCCACACGGCTCCAGTCCATCAACTGATGTCTCGTGAAGCAAAAAGCTGTGAAATGAACAAATCCGTCAAGACGTTTTTAACTTCAAACCATTATCTTAAATATGTCGGTGGATTCTGATGTGAGACTTTTTCACTCAAGGAAGTGTTATTAAGGATTGTGAATATTTTGGCCAGAAGTGGCGGTTTAAAGTTAAAACATCTTAATGATGGATTTGTTTCTTATATACAGATTTCCACTTCACAAGACATTAATTGATGGACTGAAGTCATTTGGATTACTTGTGGATTATAGTGATGTTTTTATCAGCTGTTTGGACTCTCATTCTGACGGCACCCATTCACTGCAGAGCATCCACTGGTGATCAAGTGATGTAATTCTAAGTTTCTCCAATCTGTTCCAATAAAGAAACAAACTCATGTACATCTTGGATAGCCTGAGTAAATGTTCAGCAAATTTTTATTTTTGGGTGAACTATTCCTTTAAGATTTTGACAAATCCACTGTTGTGTGGTCTTTTCTCAAAAAGCCCTGAATTAGAACAGCACAATTAATTCTGATTATTATAGCAGCAAATGACACACAATAAATCTCGCCCTCTTAAAAATTAGCTTTTTTATTTTTATTTTTTACATTTTAGCATTACTTTTGTAAAGTAATGATGCTTGTGGGTTATCTTTCATGTCACAGACAAACTACACATCTTCCATCTTCAACAATATCCTGGTTGTGTGATAAAAGTGAAAGGCCACTAGGACTTCCAAGCTCTAAAAATCACAAGGAATGCATCATGAAACGTGTATGTTTGCTCTTGTGTACAGCTGGGGAAAAAAATGAAGCAAAAAAAGGACTCTCATTACCGGAATGACCATGAGCTGTGTGAGCTTTGTGTTAAAGCCAATCAAATGATTTGGTGAAGAAATCCAAAGGCAGCATATGGGTCATCAGCAAAGCAATTAGAGTGTGAAACAGCCCCTGAAAACATACAAGGACTCTTGATCCTGTTCTTGCAGAGCTGCATTCCCAAACCAAGGTCAGGGGCAGATTTAGTGAATTGGGGGCCCCAGGCAAAATATAGGAATGGGGCCCTATACGTTTGCACACATTTACCTACATCAACCTTGAGGTTCCTTTTTTGTTGTGATGCTTGCTGCTGCACAAAGGTGCCCCATAGTTGTGTCTACGTTTTTCATGTACATGTTGTAATGGCTTTCTTTCATGTTGTAGACCACGAAATAGCAATTGATTTACAGTTGAGATACAGGTTTTCACAAAGACAAAATAAATCAACTGTGCTATAAGGGTTTCTCTACATATTCCGTTCACAATTTGAGCTGTGCATTAAATGACTCAGACTAAATTCAGCGTCCCCCATAGCGACCCCTAGAGGACGCAGTTCGAAGTTCCCATGAAAGGGAACTACAGCAGCAACAAGTCTGTTGGCTGAATATATTTAGCAGCTTCTACAGATAAAACTTAAAAGTGAAGTTTTTAAAATAAATCAAAAATATTTATAAATGTATATATATTTCAAAATATTTAATGCATTATTATTGAATTGTTATACCATTAATAATTAACTTATTTAATTTGTAGGTAACTAGTTAAGTACTTAACCCTTCTAAGCTGTTTGTGTCTGGGCTTATTTATTTATTTACCTATATATACCACAACATCAAATGACACTTCACCGGAAGTTTACGAGCTGGTTTATCTTTATGCGGAAGTTCTAAAGAACGCTCCGTGCATTAGGTCAGCTGTATTTACCTTTGAAAACAAACAAACCTAGTAAGAGATGTGAGGTTTTGAGGAGAAAAATTAGAGATTCTTCTTGCATTCCAGTGAATTATTAATGGGATATATCGTAAATTAAATCGGGAGAACAGCCACAAATATGCAGTATATGTTGTCCTTTTTCATACTATTACAGCGGATTGTAAAGGGCAAAAAGAAAATAATCATGAGGAAAAGAATGCAGTGACTGAAAAGAGCTCATGCCATATATATTCTTGTTATAACATGTCATGTTAAAATACCAAGCATTACATTATTCTCATGATGTCTGAAAATAAAAAATGAAGGAAAATCGACAGCTCATTTAGTCAAACAGACAGATAAGCTTTATTTGAAGGGCAACATTATGATTTGAAATGTTTGTTTCAGTCTTTTTGAATGGAAGTTCACCAAACCAGAAGTGCCTCCCATAATTCAAAACGCAGTAGGCTCTTCATGAATAAGATGGATATGAAAAGCATTTTAGGGGGCCCTTTGCTTTTGGGGGTCCGAGGCGGTCGCCGACCTTTGGGTAAGTCCGCCCCTCACTAAGGTCTTTCGTGATTGTGTTCTCATGAAAGGAACGTAAAGTTATTGTTTGATTAAAAACCAGCAATAATATCTTTTTTATAAACTAATTGAATGGCTTGCTTCATGTATCAGGTTGCACGAAAACAAGATATTGAAAACTTTGTGGTTGTGGTCGATTGAATTGTCCCAAAATTTTAAAAAGTAAAAAAAAAACATTTTGTCATGTTGCTCCAAACCTGTGTGACTTACTTTCTTCTGTGGAACACAAAAGACTATTTTCCATACAACTACAATGAATGGGGACTGAGGCTTTCAAGGTTAAAAAAAAAAGGAAAAAAAGATGCAAAAGCACCATAATATTATCACAAGTGGCCCATACAACCGAGTGCTATATTACAAGTCATCTGAAGCCATACAAACTAACTCTGTGTGAGAAACAGATCAAAATTTGTGAAAAAAAAGACCTGAAATTAGTAAATAACTAACAGAATTCTCATTTTGGGGTAAACTATTCTGTCAGTTTTTACTTTACTAATTTAAAGTGACTAGAAGTACGCAGTACACAGCATACAGTGCTCATCATTACTGGATACAGCTCTGATCCAAAGACAACTTCTGCACAGATTTTACAATAAGCCTCAGAGAGAGGCGGTCAGATACTCTTAAACCACTCTAGCTGCCAGTCATCTACAGATTACTCTCAAATAAAGCATTTCCAAATACACTGAGCCGCAGTTGCATCTTTGTTCAAGTATTTGTATCTTTCAAACCGTTTTATACCCAGCCAAAAAAATGTACTGTTAATTGTTTGTTAATCTTGTTCAGTCTGTTTCCATATTCCAGTCTGAGTTGTCTTATGCGAGTCTGGCATAGAGTGTTAGGCCTTGAATTTAAGAGCATTATCTCCTTAGGTGCATAAAAACTGCGAGGAAATATTTAAATGCTTTCAGAAGACAAAATATTGCGAATATAAATCACAGGTTCACTGAGATCCTCATACCGCTCAAAATAAAGCAAATGAGTGACATAATGAGACCATCAATAATATATCTGGCAGCAGTAAACACACTGACCTATATATATCGCATATTGAAAAGTGATAAGGCAGAGACAGAAATAACAGACCATGAACATCTCATTCCCTGGAGCCCCGTGAGATTGAATTTGCATTTCAAAATGCCACTTTATAAAATCTATCACACCTCAGCAGCAAGTCTGCAATAAAACATTGCCAACAAGACCATGCAAGAGAAATATGGATATATAAATGGCTCCAAATGCAAGGTTATGCTAAGCATTGTCTGTGAAGGCTATGCAGAAATCAAGGAACAAATTTTCCCTAATGGGCGCTACATGAGGCCAGGGGTCAAATGGATTGAAATGTTGCCATGGTGGCATCAATTGAAGCAGCTGGCTGGAACAGAAGGTCAGAAACAATTTGTTCTTGCATTTCTGCTTAAACAAAACCACAAAATGCTGGTAAGCATCATCTACACTGGAAGCAAGAAATGAAGAGTTTGAAAACAGGCTGGGAAGTACAGTCCCAGAATGCACAGGGTCAGTCGCATTATCCATATTGAGATTTAATTAGAACAACCCCCCTCGCTGTGGCGCAGAAATTTATTATTGGCCATTGACTGATGTAATCGGCCTATTTGAATGCAGCTTCTCCTAAATTCTACACATTCCATCTCAAATGGACTGATGGGATGTTTTAGAGCCTGAAGGGATAGCTCATAAAATCCAATTAAGGCCATGCCTTAAGGAGGCGGGCCGAGGGAGTGGTGGTCATGCTCCAATCACTTTCAGCCGCTTAATGTGTGTTTTTCTAGAATAAATGTCTGCAGGTGGTGAGACAAGACTTCCCTTGTATTTAGTGGAAATGGCGAGGTTGGTTCAAGCACACCCATGGTCAAATATGCAACAGTTCATTTATAAGGCAAGCAAAAAAAGATCCCAAGAACATGGAGACTTCATCCACATTCATTGTTTGTTATATTCACAAATCTTCACCTGCTGACTGAATTGATAAAATATGACAGCTTTAAACTGACGGGAAACCATATTAAATTGCAATTCTAAGAAGACGAAGTTAGAATTGTGAAATATAAACTCATTGCAAGAAAAAAAATTTTTTTTATAGGTTTTGCAATTACCATTTCAGAATTCAGAGAAAAAATTTGAACTGTGAGATATAAACGCAAAATTGCGAGATGTAAACTGCGAGAATTACAGAATTCTGAGTTCATATCTCGCAATTCTGACTTTTTTTCTCAGAATCCTGAGAAAGTCTTGAGATAAAAAGTCATTTTTACATTTTTTTAAATTTTCTTTTATCCCGTGTTGGAAACAGGCTTCCATAGGTTGTGGTACATGTGCTTTTTTTTTTTTGTGGTGAAATATTTAATGATTTAAATGCAACAGTTTATATGAAAGCCAAGCAAAAAAATGCTGCTGATGGCAACATCACGGAGACTTCATCTACATTTGTTGTTAGGTACATTCGCAAATGTTCACCTGTTGCCTTAGAATCAACATATTCAAATTAGCTGCCTCGCTCCTAGCAACGTTTTTTAGAAGCATACGGCTGCATACTGATTGGCCCCCTGTGCTGCGCTTACCTTAGGTGAGTGTTCATTTGAGAGGCCTCGGAGAGGGATGCGATTTGCATGTGCGGGCCTTCCTCAGCCGGACTCCAAAGACAGGTGCTGCACTGGCTGCTTTTCTATTACTACAACAATATAGCACTCCCCCATGGTGTCAACTTCTAAAGACTATTCATCTGCGCCTTACAACCAAGCATTTTGTCAACAACACTTAGTAGTCAGCTCCCAAAGGGCTTTCTAGCATCAAGCTATTATTAATCTTGTTTGTTTCATTCTTTTTTTTTTTTCACTCCCTTTCTGGTACCACTGACGCTCAATTCCCAGAGGTCCCTGCGATCAATGGATCAGTGTAATCAATGATTTATCTGCATGCAGTTGGTGACTGTGACCCATGTAGGACATGCAACAGAGGGTTGCACTACTGTCGTTTAGCTCTAATGGGTTTCTTGTTGTCTGTGATCCTTGTAAGATTCAAAAATAGATAGGGGAAACCGTGCTGGGTAGATTACTTACAAATTGTAGTCCATTACTGATTCCAAATTACAAGAAAAAAATTGTTGTTATAACGTAATCCATTACATTATACATTTCATGTAATTTAATCAGACTACTGTTTGATTACTTTTAGATTACTTTTGACCTATCTCGTTTATCATATTGATTTAAGTAGGACAATCTTCATATACCATATTGATATAAAAATACCAGATTGGTATAAAAATACAAAAAGAAAGAAAATATATTCCATTAATTGTTAATGTTAATGTGGTTAACAACATGACATTACATTTACAACAATCAAAATAAAACACTTTACAATCTGAAATATTAATAATGTCATATGATGTGAATAATATGTAACCAATAAAAATTTAACTGTAGTCTGATTATGAGTATTTTAAATTGTAATTTAATCTAATTACAAGCACTTTTGGAATTTTTGGAATCTTATTATGCAAAAAATGGATGCTATTTTTTTCTACTCATATTTAACCCTATAAATCATACCGTATCATATTAGATATAACAATAAGATTGTACACAATCTTCTAAATGCCTTCTGATTAATAGTTTATAACAACTATAATCTTACTAAGATATATTATTGGGAGATATAAAATGATATTCATGATCATGCAAGTAGTCTGTTATACTATTTTATAGCATATTATAAGATCTCATTGATTTACATTACAAGCTATCAGGATCTCATCTTACTTTTTGGCCATAGAAATATCAGCAACTGCACCAAATTGCATGTTTCTGCTCAGTTTGGGCCTCTGAATAAGAACAAGTATGTTTGTTTCCCCCTCGTTGGGTGTGAAGAAAAATCTCCTTATTCTCCTATAATAACATACTATCGGTCATAAAAGCCTGATGTTTCAAATATAATACTTGGCTCAATAAACTATTCTATTTCCAAAAAATGTATTTTAAAGTCAGACTTTAAAATCAAACCTGGCACACTGATGCTTACAGTGTTTGGTATTTCTATAACTGACTAATGATAACACATTGTGGACATTCTAAAGTGAACAGTTATTTTCTGGAATCAAAAACTGTCTAATGTGAAACATTCTGAGACAACATGTTGGATGGCTGAATATGTGTATTCATTTTTCCAGCATCGCAACAAGAAAAGTAAGCTATACCCCAGCACATAATGCAGTCAGCGTTACCCACCCGTTGCTGTTGCCATTTGAATACACTGACTTAATTTAAATATATTTGAATAATACATTCCATGTACGCATTTGATTTGCTGCTTTTACAGCGGTGGAAAAGAATAGAATCCACAAGCTCATGGATAAAATTGGTTTTCAGCTTCATTGTCGATTGCCTGTCACACCATTGTAAAATTAATAATGTGAATAATATAGTTTGCTTATTGTTTATTATTCCGAACTGGCAAGACTAACAATACACTAAGGAGGAAATTATCAAATGTGAGACAACAGGTTGATTAAACTTAATTTTACAGCTAACACAGAATGAAGATGTGATTCTAAAAGCATTTTTATGTATTAGAAAGGTTCAACGAAGCCTAGCTAAAATGTGTGAAAAAATAAAGCAAACAAATACAGTATAATTCTCTGCAAGAATCAGACTTTGCATTAGATTATTCAAATTGTTCCATATCAACATTCCCAGTGTCTTCATTCAAAAAAAAAATAAATAAATAAAAAAAAAACTGAGGAAAAACAAAAATGAAAGTCACCTTCATGTAATTCCAAACCAGTATGACTTTCTTCATATAGAACACAAAATGAGATGTTTAGCAGGATGTTAATGCTGTTTTTTCCATACAAAATAATCAAAAACAGTGAATAATGGCTTCAATTTTGGGCATTTCTTCACACAAAGCTATCATATGGGTTAAAATAAATAAATAAATAGGATTTGTTGAATTGACTACTAATATGATGCTTCTGTGATATTATGGTTCTTTTGTCTGATTTTTGGAGTTTGACAGAACTTGATCACCATCCACTTTCACTGTTTGGGAAAGACGAACTACCTGCCTTAAATCTCATGTTCTGTTCCCTTTTCCACGACATTCTAATTTATTGAGATGCACCTGTATATGGGTTTGAAATCATATGAGGATGTGTAAAGGATGGTAGGCTTTTAATTTTGGGGTGAACTATCCCTTTAAGTTAAGACTCCAACATGAAGGACACACTTAACTAATGTATGAAAACTACTGACAATTATAATCAGCGTATTTCCTATTAGAGTAATGTGCATATCATAAACAAACTGAATACTAATTGCAAATTCACAAGAGAGGTACAAGCTATTGCAATGTTCCAATAAACTCTAAGTTTATGAAGGCACAAGGCTGTCTTTGAGTCAGTACTTCTAGTAAGGGCTTATAGTATTATGGGGTGAAGCAGTTTTGGTGGTCTGATCAGAATATGACAAAAAAAAGCACACAATTATAACAATTATAAACAATTGTCTGGGCCCCAGAGAGAGCTCTTGTGCATGTGCATTTATGTTCTTGACAAATGCTGTCTTCTCAGCTTAATGATTTAATTGAAATGTAGAAATACTGAAAAGTTGTAGTGCTGCATACAAGTACTTCCAGTGAAACAAAAGCAATTAACTGGGACGTGACTGTCATTATCTGTAATGGTCACAACCATCAAGAGGCCTTTTTATTAAAATCAAAATTGCAGAAAAGCAAAAGCAAATAAACTCAATGCATAATAAGACATTTCCAACGACATGGATGTTCATGTCCTTCTGTTCTTAGTTTTTATTATAGACAATTATTGATAGAAATCTTAATTCTGAATTCTAATCATCCATATTTAAGAAATGGATTAACCACATGATATACAGATGAATTATTCAAATGATTATAATAATTAAAATCGCTCTGTTATTACTGCCGAATATGTACATGTCAGAGGGACTGATTCATTATTTCCTATCACATTACTTTTCATCATGTTTTTGTAATCAGTCACACTAAATTAACATGTTAAAAACCCTAATCTTCACAAAAACATCTCAGTGTATTTTTATCAAGTCCGACGACCAACAAATCACGTTTTTGTGCCATTCTAAGTTGGGGAACATTCCCGGCTGACCCTATACCTCTTACTGGGCTGCTAAATAAAAATCAGAGGCTCGTTATCAATCTGCACTTAATTAGTCTCCTTCACACTAAATCTGGCATGACAGATTGTGATGGGTAATTATGCATGCTGATGAACAAATATCACGCATGCCAAGATATGAGGAGACAGACGAGCATGTCTATGTATGAGACACGACACGACACAAGGATCTCACAATGGCCTGTTCTAACAGTTTGCTTCACGAGCACTCTGAACATTATTCCAAAGGAAAAAAAAGTCTTCATAAGCTTTCATCAAAATATAATAACTTGCTGCACCTCTGAAAAGAGCTTCCATTTGGATGATATCACCCAGGCCACATAATATAACGAATAATGTTACAACAAACAAGCAAATAACAACAGATTTGACATCATTGGGATACATCACAATGCTCAAGGGCCTTGGCCTTGAGCATTGTAAACTTGGCCTTCAACCTCCACATCCAGGACAAAAAGGCTTTTGCACTGGAACAAAACCGCTCCTCAAAGACGTGTTTCAAAAATTCACTTTAGGCAAAGTTTATTAAATGTTAACTCACACGAACCTGGCAGCAACACATCTTTATCTTTTCTAAATGAAAATGTTATTCGAAATAATAACCTTGACCAGATGAACAACACAAGGATAGACATGAGACTGCTTTTATTCTTTCAAATTAATTCTGCTTTTCATTCTTCCAAATAAATAATATAAAATTGCCTAATTATTATTGAAACGACCAAAGTATTTAATGGGATAAGGTTAGATTAAAAACAAACATTTTAACATTAAATGTTAAATTTTTATGTTAAATCCACTATCCATTATTTTATATAGAATTGTTCTATAGTCTACACAGTATTTAATGCAATTATATCAGAAGTAACTGTAATTAAATTACAGAAAAATTAAGAGTAATCCCTTACTCTTACTCAAGGGAAAAGTAATTAAATTACAGTAATTAATTAGTAATGCATTACACCCAAAACTACCACAGTATGTGAGTGTGAGTGTGTGTGTGTGTGTGTGTGTGTGTGTACATGTTTTTCTACCCTGGTGGGGACTTTAACCTGAATACACACCGACTCATGGGGACTTTTGTCCCCGAGGTCCCCAGTGAATGTAAGCGCATGCAATCTAATATCTCAATGCTAATTCAGAAATGTGACATTTAAATGCTACAAGTACTGTTCTTTAATTG
Source organism: Sinocyclocheilus anshuiensis (assembly GCF_001515605.1). Lineage (NCBI taxonomy): Eukaryota > Metazoa > Chordata > Actinopteri > Cypriniformes > Cyprinidae > Sinocyclocheilus > Sinocyclocheilus anshuiensis. The sequence continues at coordinate 307,726 of NW_015558623.1, read as the reverse complement.
AAGCTTGTTAAAATGACACAAAAGAGAAACACATGGATTAGGAAGTGAAAAGTTACTTTACTGAAACCTGGCATCCTTTTGTGAAAGCTGTTGATTTTCTTTGATGATATATTCCCTAAACAACAGGATTGTTCTGAATCTATCTGCAACACGAAGAGCTTTTTGCAGAGCTAAATATTGGCTTTGCATTGAATTATATTATTGTTCTCGTAACTCATTTGTCAATTAATGAAGAACACATAATAGCTATCAGCACGTTTTCTCTGCGTAAATGTTTTGCTTCAGCCCAGTTTTGTAGCAATTGCATGAGCAATCAACTGTGGCCTTCAAATGGCATTTAGAGCTGGCTTTTATTTACCTCATGCTTGAACAGTAATTGCACCTCACCACTTCTTCAAACAACAGTGTGGGCTAAGATTCAATACCAATCCAAGTACATATTATTAGATAAATAATAACTCTACCTCGGAATGAAACAGAATACTGAATAAAGAAATGTATTTATTAGTGAGTTTTAACATTTTAGTCAAACTAGCACACAGAACAAACGTCTGTTTGTGCTTCTTTCGCCATTCATTTGGTTATATTATATTTTCTCTCCGAAAAAAACACACATTAATCATGGATGGTGTAAACATAACAGAAGTGCACAGCATAGATGTATGTAGGAGGACTTCACACAGCTTGTGTTTCAGCTGAGTGCTCGAAGTAGCCAACATGTTATTCATGAGATCTACAGCTCACAGTGCGATGAACTGCATGCACGGCAGCCTTGCGGCAGATAACTCTCATTGATAATGTAATCCTTTAGAGGTCAGAAACATGCATCATGGCTAAGAGAGATGGTGTATCCATCACGCCTGCTCCTCAGATAAATGATCTAAGAGAGAGGCACGCTCTAATGACTGCTTTTAATGGGAGTTCCTTGTACGGAATAGAACATGGGTTGACTTTTACATTTCAGGTACATTTACAAAAACACAACTTTAAAGGAATGTTTCGGGTTAAATGTGATTTTATTCGTAATCGTAGGTACCGTTTTGTATGTTACCATAGACACCGAAACATTAAAGTATTAACATATTGACTTTAGAGAAAATGTTTACGAATCCTTTTAGGTTCATAGAATATTTAATTATCGAAATTAATATTTGTTGATTTTACTGTATTTAATTTGAACGTTTGGATGAAATGACTCGTTTATAAACTTGTTTCACTCCTGAATAAATACGCGTTTTTGAACAAATTGGTTGAATGAATAATTCAATGACTCGCTCATAAAGCATTTTTGAGTGAATCATTTGAATGAATGATTCAGTGATTCTAGTTTGCTGCACACTTGTCCTTTAGTTTGTAAAAATAAACATATATGTGCTTATAATGGAAGTTTATAATACATTTACTCATAGAGTTCCGATGTCAAGCACTTTTTTTGTATGTTTGCTGTTTTATGAAGTGAAAATGGGATATGAGTGCTGTTTTATGTTGAATTTAAAGAATTTCCATTTTAATGATTGTAAGCTTCAAACTCAACCCGCATAGAGGATGGACATTTCGACAGTAATGTCATTCCTATTCCATTTTTCCTATTCCAACACACCCTGTACTCCAAACTCCAAAGAAGTTTTTGCATCTCACAAATGTTTTGTTTGCTTCTTCACCTTAATATTCCATCACCGAACTTACTGGGAAAACACAAACGGAACTCATTAACTGCGAAGCCAAAGGTCCTCGAGCAGTCGGCACTCTCTTACTGTTCTGTTTTGTACAGTAATCTAAAAGTGTACAGTAATCCAGGGGAGCGGGAAAAGGTCAGTATGTGAGCGCGAGTCGTCGCAAAGCCTGAGGCGCCAGACAGAGGGATTAGTCAATAGCTATATGAGAGTGAAAGCGAGTGAGGGAGACAGATTCGGCAGCTTGTTTAAGATGAGTGGGGGAGTTTGGGGACAGGGGAGATAGCAGTGAGAGCGAGACAGAGAATGGAAGAGAATTAGAGTGATGGACTTGCCAGCCTGCTTAATTAAGGTGGACGAGTGCAGAGATATGATACAAGCCTCCAGCAAACTGAAATCCTATTTCACACAACTTACAAAACAATTCACTCACTTTTTCTTTCACTTACTGGTACTTTAAAAGAGTGTTTATTTATTTATTTACTTTAGATTTTTTGCATTATTGCATTATTGACAGACACTTTTCCATCTGTAACAAAAACCACAGTTGAGTTTGGTACATTTAATTTACTGTCTTAATAAATGTTCCAGCACACATTGCCCACATTTAATCAGCGCTCATTATTCAGAAGAAAAAATATTTGTTTTCATAATCTTTTAACATAATCTAGTAGTAGTCTTATATAATCCACCTCTGAAACTAGAGGCTGAAGAGACGGGGTAGAGTTTTGGGGGCCCTAAGCAAGTGTTCCTGGGCCCCCCCCCCCTCGGTAGAAATCGTAAGCGTGAGTTGCATGGTGCCTAAATACGCTACTGCTTTCGAGTTGTATTCTAAAGTTCTAAAATCTATTAATAAACACTAAAACTATTAAAATTATTTTGTTAATTGAAGTAAAACTGAAATAAAACAAATATATAAATATTAGATGAAAATTGTAAACTTAGAAATGTTGCCCTTGCAACTAACTGAATTAAAATAAGTTTATGCCAAAATACTAAAATTACTAAAACTGAAATAAATATAAATGAAAGCTAAATAGAAATGTTTAAAAAAAATACAAAAGCACATAAAATTACTAAAACTAAAACTGAAATGAAAACGGAAAATATAAAAACAAAAGCCATTCAAAATATTTTAAAATGCTAAAAATTACATAATAATATATAAATAATACTAAAATAACACTTTTCTGAAAACAGCTAAGCCACTATCTACTGAAAAATACTTTTAGTTTAGTGCTCCCAAACACTGCAAAAGACAAAGTGAAAAATGGTTATAATTCTCTAGTTTATTCCCAATTGCATTGGCAAATCGGGGTCAATCATATTGTTAAAACACTGTATAACAATATCCTTGAGCAAATTCCACCGTTTATGTTCCCTCTGAGAGAACAGCGAGAGCTGTGTTTGGTACTGCAGCATATTTCATGTGAGTGAGCAAGAGTTTCAGTGTGTTCCTGGCCTACCAAAAGGTCAGTTTAATTCTCCTTGAGAAATCTGTGATTAATGTCCTCTTCCCTGTATTGGTTTTTCAGCGACCTTTCTGTCCTATTTTGGGAACTTACAAAATTAATCCTATATTTAGCGGCCTATTAATAAAGAACAATATCTTGCAACATGCATGTGCTTTGGTAAAGTTACTCATGCTCATAACTGTCGTTTTATCCAATGGAAAATATATTTGCATTTTCTGTGCATCAACATGTTTGCATTGATATTTCGATGGGAAAGTAAATTAAGATGAATGATAATAGTTAGAGGTTTGTGGGATGAAAAAATGACTTCAATCATCTGGTTAGCGTTCTCATGACACTCAATACTGTACAGTCTCAAAAAATATTTTTGCCACTGTTTCTGTGTTTCCAAGAACCGTTGCGTGAGCAATTCAAATAGTCTCGTCGTGCCTACTGTGGATTTCATGTACCATGTTCAATAATACATCAAATTCCTCTGAAATAGAGAAACATTCTTGTAGTTCTAGTTTTCCATTCCGAAAGACGAGAGTTATTTTGGAATGCAACTATGAGATGAAATCTCAGTTCTAAACTGTTCCCTTTGTATTTATTGTGCTTTTCCTTTTTCGCATATAACTGTCTTTATAATTCTGAATTGTATAAATACCATTATTTCTTATACCAAAATATTCTTCTATACAAGGTTTTTATGACATCTGTCAAGCACACTGCTTCTGAATCCACAGATATAGATATGTCTATTTATATAATGTATAAATATGCATAAACAAACTGCTGCAGTAGTGAATCATTACAAAAGCATAAAATAGAGAAAATGTTCCCCATAAAAAACAACTTTTTTTGCTTTAAAATTATATTACAGAACTGTAAAAAAAAACACACACAAAAAAAAAATAAATGCACACAAAAGATAAAATTTGGACTGGAGGTGCACTAGTACTATAACTCTCTAATAAACTTTTCAAAGCAAGTATTTGCGCACAACCCACCAATTTTTGTGCCAAGATCAGTCTCTGTGTTCCATTATCACCCACAGCTATGTTAACATCACATATAGTTAAAATGTGAAGAGATTGTAATGCATCTAATGAACAGAAACAAACATAATGTCTATACTAAATGACTGTAAACTGAAGTGGAAGCTGTTTATTGATTTTCTGTGCTTGGCAGACCACGCTAACACCAAGGCAATCCAGAGCACTTTACTCCACTGGGTGAAGCACTGCATTTGCACAGGGGTGGTTGGTTGCGATTTCACTTTTTTAACGTTAGTTAGTGTGTGATGTTGCTGTTCGAGCATAAATAATATCTGCAAAGTTACGAAGCTGAAAGTTCAATGCAAACTGAGATATCGTCTTTTCAAATGCTGGCAGTTTAATGGAATCGGGCTCAAACTGATAAGCGATATTAACGACGCCGTTGTTTACAATACAACCGGAGCACATGCGCTGAGGTGAGGGGCTCTACTGCATAGCAATGCCCTGTAAAATAAAATGCCATAGACCTATTTGCCATTTTGGATAAATTCATATTCATTATAGCAATCCATCAGTCTTTAACATCCCGTAGGCTGTGTAAAAGACATCCATAGAAATATCAGAACACTTTTCCATAAGCTCTCCACAGCTCATGCTTTTGGACATGAGGTAATGGTATTGTCATAACAAAGAAATATCACACACTCACTCAGTGAGCAACAATGTCCATGACATGTGTCACAATTCATGGCAGGGCCACTAACATTGCATGTCAAGGCAGATTGCTTAGAGAGCTTTCTAATGTATTTTGGCCACTGAGTTTCACTCCACTCGACTGAACCTTTGACATTTGCAGAAAAGTAGAGCTGCAGCTCCCTTACCAGTAGGTGCACCAACACATGCTCATATATTTATTTAAAGAAGACCAAGAATAAGGATATTACAAATTAATGGAATTTCACAATGCATTTTCTGCTGTAATATTAGAGCTTTTATCTTGTGCTTTTAATCTGAATTTAGAACAAAGCTAAATCAATATGAGCAAATCACATGCCATATAAAACAGTGTATCCTGATTATCTTTTCCTCGTTAACACGTCCAGACATAACTAGGTCGTTTATGACAAAGAGGAATCAGAAGAGATGTGATGTAGAAGAATGTCTCATTAATACTAGTTAGCAGCACTACTTGAGTCATAAGATCTGACCTTCTTTCATCAGTTTCCAAATGAACTTCTACACTTAGAAACATATTACAGTAAAGCTGCGGTCACATTTAGCTTTGTAAAGCGAATTTACGCAGACAAAATGCAATCGTATCAATATAAACCCTGCACAATAGGTAATTTCGTGTGAGGGACACGTGACGTGAAACTTTCCCCAAACACTTGCAAAATAATAAGGCTAATTAGGGATAGTAAAGATTCATTTCCAAAAGCATAAACATAAAAAAACGAAACATTTGAAAAGTTGTAATTACTGTGTACTCGCATTTAGTGAAAATGGAAATGTTAAATACAGAAAATATTAGAAATATTTGTTAAATAGTTTTATTTCTCATTTATTCTCATAATTATTGTATTTCTGTAATGTGTTTTGTAAAGTCATAATTTTGTTATAATACTGTTTTGATCTGTTTTTGCCAAAATTCAAGTGCACATATTTATTGGAGTCTGGAAGCTTTAAGATTGTAAGGCACATTGTAATGCTTCCCTTTGTTTTTATTAAAGCACACAGGCTCGGAGCAGGAATTCATCAAGGACCTGACTGTTGGAATTATAGTTGTGTGTGACCGAAGTGAGCACCATCAATCTGCAGTGATGTGGTCCTGGTAATAAAAAAGAAATCTTGGTGATCTGTGGTTGTAACACGTTGTGTGGGGTTGTTTATTGCGTTAGACTATCAGGGACTTGTCACAGCACTTAAAGGCCAAATTATTTGGTTTTCATTTTTGCTTATGTTTTTTATTGTTTTAATTCAAGCAGTTATTTTCACATTAATTTACACTTATATACTTTTCAGACAGTGCAGTGTTAATATGTGAGTGTTTTAATAAACAAAAATGTTTAAATTATGGTTTATTTGTGCTCTCTCTTATGCCTGGATAATTACTTAACAAAAAGCTTTTGTCGTGTTAACTTTAATTGATGTATATTTAACTCATAATTTTAAGGAAACCATGTAAACTTTTTTGGTAATTGTTATAACAAAATATTTGTAGTTGAGTGAATTTAAAGGTCACATATTTTACACCTTTCTGGGGTTTTATTTTAGGTTTTGATGTCCTTAAGAATATATATTTGCGGTATAAGTACCAAAAACCATCTCAATATATTTTTACAGCTCCTCTCTCAGGAGCTCTGCTGAGAACAGGTCGATTTTGGCCTGTCTAATTAATATTCATGAGTCTCTCTTCTGAATTGGCCTGCCAACCACAGGTAACCAGGGTCAGCCGACGTCACGGCGCTAGCTGGAGGCAGCAAAACAAAGGAGAAACTGGAGGCGGCCCATTCAAACCAGCGCAGATTCGGCTACATAAGGAGCTTAAAATATCATCTTGTTGTGATGTTGGGTGCCAGAATCGACGTAATATAGCCTCAAATTAGAAATTTGATCGCATATCTGCTGCCACTGCCAGACAAAAAAACGACAACAGCTGTGGTTAAACGCGATAAAACGAGTGGACTGGACAGAAACGATCGTAAAAAATGCTCGCGTTTGCAGCGCACACTTCTTATCAAAAAAGGTTCAATAAAGTATTGGTGTAACGTTATAGGTCGGCCGATCTGGTTTCGTGGTTAAAGTTAACCTTTTCGACATGTTTCCGTGTTGTTGTTGCTCAGCAATGGCATGGATGCGATGTTGTCTGGGGGTTTGGCAAAAGGAGAGTGGGACTGTGGGCGGTGCTCGGGTTGGTGACTGAAGCCGGTGACTGTGTAGTTCTGACGTCAACTTTTTACGGAAGTCACAACGGTTTGTGAAAAATCACAGCTACTTTATGCAGGCTGTGTGCATTTTACTGTGGACTGACTGTTTTGAAACTTATATGGTATTTACATAGCACCTAGAACTCAGTTATCATGAACAAAGCCAGGAAATTTCAGTTTTGACAATATGGGACCTTTAAATGTGAAATTTTACTTAGTTCTCTTGTTTACAACAAAACAACATTAAGTTAAAAAGTAGTTTTATATTTTATATTTTATATAACAGTTCAATAAAAATAGGTTAGGTATTAAGGTTAGGTTCATATTAAGTAACTTATATTATATACACAATATTTGCTCCCCCATCGAAAATGGCCCCAGAGTCAAAGCGGAATAAACTGTCTCAAAGCAAAGTTTAGTTCCTGAATGAGCTTGGTTTTGAACGAATCGGTTGAGTGAATGTCAATCAAATACAGTAGATGACTTTCGTTCCTGAATGAATCAGTGTTTGGGAGCAAATCAGTTGAATTAATTGTTTAATGATGTTTAATGATTCACTCAAAAAGCCACCAAGTAACCATGTAACATCCAGAATGAGATAACTTAAATATCCAACTTCATGTGATTGGTTAGCTTTCCCAGTGCGTTGTGATTGGCGAACAGCTTAGACGGTGTTTCAGTACTGACCCGCCCCTTGCTCCGTCTATCAACAAAAGCTTTTGGCGAATCCGGCAGCCACCGTCGTCTCGTCTGATGCGCTCACTCAACCAAGCGTTCTAACCACAACCTCACCCCTCCCCACACCCCAACCATTTGAATTTCTGTAGGCGGGAATTATGTGTAATGAAATTCTAATGAGCCGCTTTGTGATATCACAAAGCCCGGAAACCAAACGCTGTAGTCCAAACGAGCCGTTCCTTGTAGTTCTTGAAAAGGGATTTTTAAAAAACTAAATATCTCCCTTTGGAGTGGACTTTGAGATTTGTAACTTTCTAGATCTTTTTAATGCCCAAACATACACACTACACACTGACTAAAATTAAAAAAGTGAAAACGTATAATAGGACCCCTTTAAGTTAATTTAACTTATCAGTCAAGCACGAACACTTACTTTTTAAAAAGTTTTTACTTATTCTAATGTTAAATTTTAAGTTGTGATAAGTAATTGCAGCAATTTTTTAAATTAATTTTTATAGTAGGCTACGTAAGCTACACCGGTGCAAACAAATGAAATTGGAAACCAGAGCTATTCTGAATACAATTCAAGATATGTAATAAAATATACTGTAAAAGACTAATATGTTATTTTCTACTTACAGGTCATCAGGAACAGATGTTTGAAATAAGTTTCTCATCATTTAATTAAAGGAAAATTTCACACCTCAATCAGAAAAACAAGACAGTCATTAATTGTTCAAAGGGACTTGTTTCCCTGTTGAGCCACTCTCTTTTTGACTTTCTGTCGGTGAATAATTTGCAGTTTATTAGCAGCTTGTTTACATGTGTATGACACATGCAAAAAACCTCTTTCTACACCAGGGACAGACAATCTAAAATAGTTTTACAGCACAATTATTTTCTGTATAATTGGTTTACTTGTAAAAAAAAAAAAAGCTGTTACATGTATACTTGGAAAAGTTGTCAAGTTGTTGCCATACAAAGAAATCTTGAGGTTCCTGTCACATTTCCGTGACAGTGGAATGATGGTTAGAAAGTCTATGGTTTATAAGTTAATTGCTGAGGCCATTCTCTAGAACAAAAACAACATTTTATAGTCAAATATATTTTTTACAGTTTGCATGCAGCCAACTGAACCTCAAGAGACATGTTTAAGTAGATACAAAGATAAAACAGATGCTTATGTGCAAACTAATAGCAAAAATACAGGATTCATATGGCAAGCCGTTTTGACTTTTATTCATTCTCAGGATGTGAATTCTTGATATCAACAATTGATTTTGAATGGCACCCTATGGTGACATTTAACTAGTGAAAATACAATTACAGATATCAAGAATTATAGTTTTTACTAATTGAAATGTAATTCCTGATATCAAGAATTAGCATTTTAACTAGTGAAAATTGAATTGTTGATATCAAGAATTAACATTGTTACTAGTGGAAATGTAATTGCTGATATCAAAAATAGCAATTGTTACTAGTAGAAATCTAATTCCTGACATCAAGAATTAACATTTTAACTAGTAAAAGTTGAATTGTTGATATCAAGAATTCATATCCTGAGAATGGATAAAAGTCAAAACGGCTTGCCATAGTATTTATAATCATTACAGTGAATGAGACATTTAAAGTTCATTGGTTATATTTGCCTTATATGGTACTGAAAGTTATATATTAATGTATTAAACCAATAATAACCCCAATTTAGAAACATATTTGGCTTTCTTAGACTTTTCAGTTTTATCAGAGTAATAAAATCAACCTTACACTGACCAGCGTAAATTTAATTAAAGCCTCTGTGCTTTCTGGAGGTTAGCCTTTACATTCCTATATGAATATATAGTGATAATAATGAACTACAGTATAAGATTTTTGCATAGCAGACCGTTTCTCTTATAACTACTTATATGAAAAATAGCTTAATTAAATGCTAAAGGCATGCATTTGTTTAAAAAGGGCCAAGTTATTTTTAAAGGAATAGTTGACCCAAAAAGGAAATTATTTAAGTAATATTCGAGATAATAAAAAATCAATATGCAAAAATTCATTACAAAATAAAAAACTCAACATTATGTAAACACGTCCATACCAAAACAAGCTGATAATTCACTCAGTACTCAATTTCATTTACTGTATGCATATATGCTGAAGTGAATTAACATTGGCAACAGCAGTAATTATAAGTGCATAGTTTATTATGCAGTATGCACTCAATAAAAATCTTTATATGAACTCTGCAAATGTATTAAGACAGAAGATGATGTAAATGTCTGTTTGCATCCATAGGGCTACATAATGCATTTCTGATAGATCTGAAATGACAGCTCAGCGGACACCTATCACCGAGGGAATTACAGAAGACTGGGGTAATAATTTTTAGTATTCAACAGATTGCCTGCATTCACTATGAAGTGGCACCCTTTGTTGTTTCAAATATGTTGTTAGCTTATTGATTGTATATGAGTGTGTCTATTCACTTATGTTCCAAGCTGCCATCAAATTACATATTTGACCTTCAGTGACAACGGCCTTAATTTACATTGCTTAGTAATAGACTTATTAAAAAGCTTCCAAAATCCAATTTTGGGAGCAGTTTGCAGTTGCTGCATCATTAGTATTGAAATGCATGTAAAGACCCACCATCTGCTCAAAGTAGTTAAACCTTTGTCACACAAACGCAAGACACGCTTCTCTCTCCAAATGATCATGGATAGGAACTCAACAGATAATATTTCATTTTTTCGCACATTGCACAATGAATACTAATTCTCTGTTGATGCCAGAGTCACAAGGTAAAATACTGAAAGTTTAATCTCTGACTTACAAAAACGCATGCATTTGACATTCACCATTCAATAATGATGAATGATTCACAATGCACTTAAAACAGTGGGTCTAAGGTGTTGCAAGACTTTGAGGAAGATGTTATTTCTAACACATGCAATTGCACTGTCATTCAAAATGCACTAGCCCACTTTCTGTGTCTACAATATTAAGACATTCTGCATGAGTGAAGAGAGACATATTCACCGTGACACAGAGTAGTTCAGATAAAATCAAGTTAATGAACAATTAGCACGGGCCATGATATCATGGCATAATGTCAAAATATTTTTAAGTACATTGGAGTACACTGTAAATACCATGGTTCATGAACATGGTAAACATTCAGTATTTTGGGATATACTTTTAGGCAGTTCTAATATAATATATATAATAGCCTATAATATATTATAAAATATATAATATAATTATATGCCGTATATGGCCTGTGTATACCAGTAGGCTATATATGCATAAACATTTCATTAATTGAGTTGAATTCTATTATATGATATGATAGCCTATCATGCCCCAAAGGATGTTGAATTTGAATTTAAATCGAAATTACAGTATTTCAGTTCAATTCAAAACATTAAATTCACACATCAGAGTAATTTTATTAGTCCAACAGACATTCAACAAAACATTCACATTTTATTTATCCTCTCACATTTCTCGACAGACATACAGATAGATAGATAGATAGATAGATAGATAGATAGATAGATAGACAGACAGACAGACTAGACAATAGACAAACAGACAGACAGACATACAGACAGACAGACAGACAGATAGATAGATAGATAGATAGACAAACAAATAAACTACACATAGCAATAATATGAATGCTTTGAATTTCATTCTGTTTCAGTTCCACTTCCGTTTTATTTAAATTCGCTTTACATTTGGCTTAAACTGGAATTAAATGGCAATCTCAATGCAATTCAGTCTGCCACTGCCAAGGTGATAGCGTCCCGTTGCCATAGCAACGACCTACCGCCGCGTCTTGCCAGTGTAATAGCTAGTCAGCTAACCAACTTAGGTGTTTTAATTAATAAAGCGCTCTTACAACTAATAAATGACTAAACGGACCGAGACTCTTCGATTTTCGTTCAGCTGGGTGAACGTGGTTAAAATATGTTTTGCGCTAGTCGGTTACCATTACCATTAGCAACTGCTGCAGTAACGTACAGCTGATAGTTCTATATGTGGTTATGAATCAGCTTTTGTTCGTTTCGAATTCGACAGAATAAAGCAGCCATTGCATTTGGAAGCATGTTCAGGAACGATTATCAGGTACAGTAAGCATTAAACATTCGCTAAGTATCTGCTTCTTTTCAGTGCTTCTCATTGTGTGCGTGTGTGTGTGTGTGTGTGTGTGAGAGAAGGGTGGCCTCACGGTGGACATCTTCAGCGCACAAGGAAAAGATCCTGTGGCAAAATGGAAACTATATGGCAGGAAATCTTCAATATCTAAAGTATGTTTCAGTAATGACAGATTTTACCACAATGAAAGAGGGATTGTTGTTTTTAAATTTGTTGTTTTTAACTGGTTTTAGAAAAAAATATTCAGTATATTTCAATATAAATTTCCATATTTTTACTTTAAATTTAGCTTAAAATACTATAATAGGCAATTTAATAAAGGCCTCCAATTTGACAACTTACCTCGTACAGTGTCACAACATGTCACAACTAATGGGGCATGTTGTCACAAATTCAGCATGTTCAGTGAACTGTATCTTTTTTTCATGGGCAATAATGGTGAAACTGTTCAATTGCTTTTTTTGTAGCCAAGACTCTTAGGCATGTCATAAAGAAGTTGGCCTTCACAAATAAATGTAAAAAGAACAGAAAAACCTTAGAGATAATAATAATAAAAAACCTTGGAAATACAGTATTCACTGGCATAAAAAGGAACACACATTCTTAGTGACACAGTTTGTATAGCCCTGTAAATAATCTCAGATAGAACTGGACGATGGTTATCATTTTACTTTCTCACCTGAAACATAATTCAACTAGCAGCAAAAAAGAATTAAACCAATACCACGAATGTCGCTAAAGAATCCAGCCCAAATAGCTTAACACAACAGAATGTGCAGAAATCCATGCAATGTTTTTTTTTCTGAGATTAGAGGAGTAATACTGCTGAGTAGGATTATTTGAAGCATTTCTGTCTTTTTATTTATCTTATTTTCTCCTTTTTAACAGGTGTTTGATAAAGAAGTGAAGGGCTTTGTATACAGTCTTGAAGGCAGCAGTCAAACACACAAGATGCAATTACCTAAGGATAGCAAGATGACTCGTAAGTGCTAATAAAACCAGAATAAATCCCATATGGCAAAAAATATATTTTCAACATTTTTTCAAAATATACAAAAGTGGCCAAAATATATATTTGTTTCAATGTTTCAAAATAAGTAATGTAAATATGTCTTCTATCAATATGTTGTTATTTTTGAAAATATATGGTAAAAATGTAAATATATTTTTAAAAGCATTTGTTTTGCCCTCCAAATATTTCAATCCAAGAAAATACATTCACATATTTCACATTTGAAGAAAAATTTTATTTGTTGTCTATAACACGTGAACATATATATGAATAAACATCTACTATGTTACAATATATAAAAAAAATTAACATTACTGAATCGTTATAACTCTAGGTTTGATCTCAAGTAGGCTATTCCATCCCTATTTGCATTTAGCCTAAATGTAGGCTACTGTAAGTCTGGAAATGTATTTTTTTGCTCCTGAAATATATTTTGTTATATGATGGTTAAAACTGAATATATGTTAAATTTCAAGAATATATTCCATTAAGCTTCACTGTTTACAACATATATGTAGCATATTCAAATATATTTTTGGTCAGATTTTTTTATTTTTTGCTGCCGCTGCCGTATGAGTCAAATGTAGTGCACTTATATTTTACATTTTAACATTCATAGCTAATGAATGGCTAGCTTTAAAGATAAATTTTATAGATTACTTACATTTTCTATTTTGGTTAAGCCTATAGATTTTTGTTGTTTGGACAAAGCCAGATTAATCACAAAAAGGATCATATTGAGTATCAGGCTAAATCACCTTTTATATGTGTCTGCTTGTGTGTATCTCTTTCACATCTTCTAATCTCATGTTTCTTGTTCCTACAGTTGGCCTGATTCAGAAGTTTCTGATTCTACAGGTCAACGTTCCTTTGGGAAAAGATTTTTCCACTGAGATTTTGTAAGTCCCGGCTTTTCTTTTTTTGAAATTTATTTCAAATTCGGTGTCATTGTTAACAGGTTCCTTCCGACATCTATTTTCAATTTACTGAAAACAATCTTGTTGCGCTGCTATGATATAGTTGAAATTCAGAGAAAGTGTGGAGGGTTTATTACCATGGAGGGTGAATTAATTCACACTTTCACACATGCAGATTCCACTCCTACACATTCTTCTACACACACACACACATGGGAAAATGGTTAAAGATCTTTCCATCTGCTTCATAGAGCAAGCAATTTGGTCAACGTTTTTTAATGCTGTCTTCCAGAGTGACTGATGAAGAGCATCTAAAGAAGAGACTCTACCTGTCTACTGTGCATAAGGAGCTCTCAGCAACCCCTTTGCATGCGAGAATACCTCTAACGTGCCTCAAACGCAATACCGTAAGTCCCGACTGCTGCATTCTCCACGACTGTCTGCAAATGAGCAGTCAAATCAGTTGATCTTAGCTCAGTGAGATACTTTGACCTGAAAAATGCTCTTGAGTTAGTATGATAAGGTACTACTCTCTGTGTGCAGTGGTGTAATCTGTGTATCGATCTGGACTCTCTCACCGCTGAGATATTCAGAGGGACGCGCTTCCTGTCTCTGGATGGCATCATCATCTCCGCCTGCTGTAAGGTCCGCCGCATCTTCACGATGAAGAATGAACCTGCAGACTGCATGGATGGAGGTTAGAGGAAAATGCATCCTGTGCTTTACTTTATGTATACCATTTTGTGGCCCACTTTTGAGTTCACTTTGGTGTCCCATTACTTTAATTACAGCATTAGAGTCACAAACTCTTTTTAATGAGATAATTGGATATGTTAGATAATCTATTATCTAATGATCATAAATGTAATGTTTAGCTGTGTTCCACATTTTGTTTCATATACCTGCTAGTGCATGATTTTACTCTTTATATACAGTGGGTACGGAAAGTATTCAGACCCCCTTAAAACTTTTTTCTTATAAAAATGTGTGTCCATATATCTTGCGTCAACTCTGTTACCGTACCATATTTTGCCTTTAAATTGGTGGAATTATCCTCCACAATTATGTAAGATACAGGACATGATGACACTTTCCCTCACTGATAAGATCTGAAGCACTGAAAAGTCTGTGTGCTCTCTCTGAGATAATATTTTAATCTAAAAAGTTCTTATACTAAGAGTTATTTTGAAGAACTTCAACACTGTTACCGCAATATCAAAAGGAAAACAAAATTTTTTACTGATCACAAATTGGGTTATTTAAAGGTATTTTAATAATGATTTCATTAGTGCCATGTGCTCTTAGCATTTATGCTAGCAAGTGGAGTTTTTGGCAAAAAATAAAGAAAATTGTCAATTCTGTTACTGTCCAACTCTGTTATCAAGGGTAGAGTAACAATGCTGACAATGCGGTAACAGAATTGACAGTCCACTTGTCAATTCTGTTACTTTACAATTCTGTTACTTAAAGGGTCAACTCTGTTTATGAACTATTTTCACAAAAAAACTATACAATTGTTGTTTAAAATCTAATAAACATTATTGAGATATGATGCCCCCTTATAATATTTCAACAACATTTCTCTTTTTTTTTTACTGGAAATTGTATATAATACATTTTCAGATTAAAAATATTTGCTCCAATTCTGGACAATTCTGTGAAGACAGGTATTTTTTTTCATTTTTAAGGTATGCATAGGTGAAATATTATCTCAGTTCCAAATGTTGGAATGTAAGGACTGTTTTGTCCGTAACAGAGTTGACAACAAATACCATAAAGATATCAGTTTTTTCATTAAAAGTAAAAAAAAAAAAAATTGTGACTCCTAACAAATGAAATCAGTTTCTGCAGCATGGCAAATAAAAAAAAAACTAATTCCATTTTTTCAAAGATTGTAGTATTGACTACATTTGTCAAGCTCAGCTGTTCAAACCTGTAGTTATTGTAATCAAAACGAAAATCATATTTGTGACATTTTAGACAAAAAAAATTTAAAAGAAATGTGACAAATATAGCTTGTAAATTACAGACAAATAAAGTTGAGCAATAACAAAAAAGCAGCTAGTTTGTCCCTAGCTTCATTTAGGCTACATTTGCAATATAATAATAATAATAATAATAAATTATAATATTAATATTATAAATTATTAAAAAATATGTATTTAATAATTTTTATATTATATTATTATTAATTATACAATGAATGTTAATAATATTTAAAAATTTCAGTTAAATTAATTAAATAAATTAACATTTATTTTTAACAAACATCAGTAGAAAAATAGGAGTTAAACTGTATTCAAACATTCATAAATTGAAACTAACACAACAGAGTTGCAAAAAAACTGCAAAACTCACAGAAAATACAAAAGCTTATAAAATATATTGTTTGACCTTGGTCGAAAATCTGAAAGTTAAAGGGTTCATATGATGCGAGCGATTATGGTAAGGGGCGTTACATTTCCGACGAGTGCTTGCGGTGTTCGGCCAATCACAATGCACTGGGTCAGCTGGCCAATCAGAGCAGACTGCGCTTGTCAGAAGGAGGGACTTTGTAGAAAACGAAGCGTTTGAGAGAGGCGGGGCATAGAGGACCTACAATAATGTACAGTATTTGAAAAATAATGTGTTTTTTGAACATTAAAGCATGTCAACATATTCTGTTACACCAAATACACAAAATAATGATCTTTAAAAAAGCATCATATGACCCCTTTTAGCACATCTTTTCACTGACCATTTGTTGAAAAGGATAAACAATTCACGGAAAGTGCCAAATGCTTCGCCTTAATATTCTATTTTTGACATTTTAGCCTAGATCTGTTTCTTAACTTTGTGAAGCATCTTCACAACATTGTTTACTAATTTCCTGAAAACATTCTACTTTTTGCATTTTATTCAATGTTTAGAAATAAGCAATGGTCCAAAAGAAGAGATTCCGAGGAACTGTCAGTTTCCTAGTGAAGTTCAGAACGTTGTCCAGCTGGTGAACATGAAGACATTGGGACAGACTGATTTAAAGAGTGGACCTACAAACTCAGATGCAGGTCAGTTCCACATGCAAATACTTTATCGTTCAACACGAATCCCTTCTTTGCTTAGTTTCTATTTGTAGTTTTACATTTCTTTAACTGAACTGAGTCAAAGTTTTGTGTTTTTTCCTCTTGTTCTTTGCTAAACAGAAGGTCAGACCCTCTGCAGAACTCTCCTGCTATTTGCTGTCTGTTAGTTTGCTGACAAGAGACACCTCTTGCCAAGAGAGCTCTAATCATCTCTCTTTAGTCACATACCTGTCCACTCTGCCAGCCCAGTGAAACCTTCATAGCTGTTCTTACAGTTTTTATTTATCCAGACATCTGTTGGCCTCATATCACAGTGCCAGACTGCGGTCATCTCACCTTTAAATTTTTGAAAAAGACTCAAGTAATGCCCTAGCAAGGTATTAATATAACAGTAGTTCAATCACTGACAAGAGGTGTTGGACTGTAAAGATATCATATAAATTGTTTCTGCATGTACAAATATTGCAACAAAAGATCGCAGTCTCTCATACATTAATAATTTTTCCCTGTTTCATCACTTAGCAACAACATATCAAAACACCGTGGGCCTTGTGTATGAAACCATATAGTCATAGCTTACAGCCTTGGATCCTGAGCTGGCTGTTATGTTGAAATGACAAATGGCAGTATTTTGTGTTTTGTTGCCAGGTTGCCATGACCTTAACACTGCTTTTTCTTGCAGCACTGTGCTAAATAACAATTGAAAATATGCCAATTCCAAACCAACAGATGGCAAGGGCCTCACAATTACAAGGATTATGAATATGAAAACAGTCCATTGTTATAGAGGATGTTGTGATATTGTTAGTCTAAATACAAACAATATTACATTATCTATTTTAATACATCATCACTTTGCTTGAAATGGCAGATGTTAGAATACTCGGGTTAATTTGGGCCAAAACAGTCTATCTGTATTTATTTATTTTTTAATATATTTATTTATTTTATTTTTTTTTTTGCTTGACTTAGCATTACCTTACCTCTAATACGTTTTAAACCTTTAAAGGTTTTAAGAAACCTTTATTTTTATTTATTTATGAATTTTTTTAATGGAACAGCTTTTTTGAACCTTTAGACAAAATTGAAAAAAATTTTTTTTTTTTTTTTTTTTTTGGAGCACCGTATTTCATACATCAGGCTTTTATGGCTCATTGTATACTCGAGGAGGGGGAAAAATGCTTTTAAAATAATATGACAAAAAGTGCAAAAAGTGAGATAAAATTCTGATAACTTGCAATGTAAATCAATTAGATCTTTAATAGCAGACTACTTACATAAAATGTATGTAAATATTAGTTTTCACTCTATATTTCCCAATATGTCTTAGTAATATGATATTTAAATGCTTAGTTTTATAATCAAAGCTCTGTGGTTTTTATTGTTGGGGGAATCATATAATGCAGTGCAATACAATGATAATTGAGAGATGTGCAAATAAACGTACCTCAAAAACCTGATGTATCATGTACAGTATGATATTCACATTTTAATATTTTTCTAAAAAATTATGTATGGCTAATCAAAATAAGTTGCTTCAGTCCAGTAAGTGTTCGTCTTGAAATATTACTTACAATATAAAGTTATTTTATTATATTTTATATAATTTAGAGGCCTTAGAAATGTTCATATCAAATATAAAGGTAGGCTTTATAGAATTAAGTACTCAGTTATGCTTTGGTAAGTGTTTTGTGCATGACTGTTTACTAGAAGAGACAGGTGGTGTCAAAGCATCCATCACAAGGGGTCCTACACCGCGGGACTCCTCCCATATTGCTTTCGGTTCAAAAGTTATCGGACCCCCTCCGCTCACCGCCAGGAAAAGCAGCACATCTGCAAACAGGAAAGAAGAAAGAGCCAAGTCAGAACTGAGCCTCAATATACCGTCAGGCAAATACGCATTCATTTATTTTCTTGACACATAACATTATCTAGTATACTGTGAAGTTAATGAAAATGTTGGTACAAAATTAGGTTTTAGTATGGGTAATGCAATCTTTTTTAGTACTGTATTATGTTTCTAAATATAGGCAGAACGGACAATGTACAGCCACGACCACCACTTGAAAGGCCATCCGCTGAGAAAATGGGCTCTAGGAGACCACAGAGAATCCAAAATGTGAGGAGAGAAAAATCAAACACAGGTGAGTTTATTAAATACACTGTATATATTATACACTATTCTTCAAAAGTTTGGTGTTGTTTTTGAATGTTTTTGAAAGTCTCTTATGCTCACCAGTGCTGAATTTATTTGATCAAAAATACAATAAAACAGTAATATTGTGATTATTACAATTTAAAATATATATATATATATATATACTGTATATTTTTTAAATCATACTGACCCCAAACTTTTGAACAGTAGTTATTATTTATTATTATTTTTTTATTAAAAATGTTGATTAAAACAGGACTTTTCATGTGCTCAGTACTGATATTCTGCCTTTGGCCATCAAAATCAGCACTTGTTTTTCTTTTCTTTTTT
>NW_015558623.1:253517-288312 GCF_001515605.1 Sinocyclocheilus anshuiensis | reverse complement strand
ATTTATTTGATCAAAAATACAATAAAACAGTAATATTGTGAAATATTATTACTGTTGAAAATAATTGTTTTCAGCAGCCATTACTCCAGTGATCAGTGTCATATGATCCTTCAGAAATCATTCTAATAAGCAACATTTCTTATTGCTATTAAAGTTTCAAACTCTTCTTTGAATTTTTATGGAAACCGTGATATATTTTCAGGATGCTTTGATGAATAGAAAGTTCAAAAGAACAGCAACAGATGATTTTCTCCCTAGAGATTCATGTCATGAGTTCTCTTGAAATTAATTCCATGTTGACTTTTGAATTCTGCTGCTACTACAATGTCATTGTATTTTATTTTGGTCTCATATGTTCCCTCAAAGATAAAGAAGGTGGCAAAATTAGCCTGAACCTAGAGGGACCTGAGCTTCAAGGAAAAATTGCATCATCCTCACTTCAAACTCTGGGCTCTGACTTACCAGTAGTAGATAAATTAACCGATCCAGTTCTACGGGGTGAGTAATTATGTTCCTTACATGTTATAGTGGGGATACTTAAACTGCTGGTTTGACCTGACACCCAACTTAGATGTAGGCCTATAAGTCTTACTGGTGGTTCTTACTATGGCAACCACCACTATTATTATTACTCATATCAGTGAAGAAAATGCTAACTGTTTTTATTAAGTAACTCGACCCACACCATTTGTTTTGCTACTGTAAATGATAACTCAAATTATGTGGCATGTGCTGTGGTCCATTTATTTTTTAATTATTAATTACATTTTTTAAGTGATGTGGTTTTCACCTGATGGGTGATACAATCAGATGAGAACAAAACTGAATTGGTCTAAAAAAAATGACACTATTGTCTTCTGTAGGGATGCTTTATAGTTCAATAGTTCAGATTCATTCATAATTAATTGACACTGTTATTGAACTGAATTGAATCAACACTGAACTGACTCGAGTTGAATAACATTACTACTGTCTTCAGTTGAGCTGCTTATCGCTGAATTAATCGCTTTTTTCATAATTGATGAAATTAACATTGTCTTGTTAGAGCTGCTTTATAGCAGAAATTGAATATTTTATGAAGTTTGCATCATTGATTCTTTTACTTTTCTGTTGAATTCTGTGTGTGAAGCTACTTTGAAACCATCTCTATTGTACAAAGCGTTATATAAATAAAGGTGACTTGACCAAAGGTCTACCAGACCAAACCATACCAAATGAGCCATACTGGAATCTGTCTTGACGCAGTTGTTCCACGTTAACAATCCTTTCCCACGGAGTAGGTCTAACTTGAACTCCCCTTTAGCAGAGGAAAGAGAGTTCATTAGAGGTAATGGGACATTAAGTACACTGTGTAGGTCAGAAAGAAGTCTCTGGGGTCCAGGCAAGCTTGCACCGTGGGCAATTAGAAAAGGTGATTACAATATAAGCCTGTTCAAAAACGTGCCAGGAATCGAAATATGCTAAACCCTTCGGAATAGCAAGAGAGTGAAGGCAACTCTTGAGAGGTGCTCTGTGAGCGTGCATGCTTTAATTAGATGAAACGCTACTCTGTGAAGAGCTTAATAGAGCCTTTACATCACTTTATCTGACATGGCTATTATGTTGTTGTTTTCATGTTTCATTTTAATATGTAATCAGTTGTTTAGCCGATAATGTCTTTATGATCCATGCGTGTGAGCAAAACAAACACAACAAAACGCAGGCTGTTCAAAACAACCAATAGGAAAGGAAATCACAAATGAGATCTCTGTATCTCAGTTGGACAGCAATGAGACTAAATAGAGAAAAAAAATGGAGATGGGTAAAGTATCTAGCTTTTGATGAGAAAAAGACTTCAATGATCTCAGAAAGTCATCCAAAAATAAAAATGTGCTAAAAATGTACTCACCCTTAGGCCATCTAAGATGTAGATGAGTTTGTTTCTTCATTGGAACAGATATGGAAAAACATTTAGCATTACATCACTTGCTCACCAATGGATCCTCTGCAGTGAATGGGTGCCGTCAGAATGAGAGTTCAAACAGCTGATAAAAACATCACAATAATCCACAAGTAATCCACAACATGTTAACGTTTTGTGAAGCAAAAAGATGAGTGTTTGTAGAAAACAAATCCATCATAAAGACGTTTTTAACTTAAAATATGAGTCCTCTATCCATAACACTGCTTTCGCCAATGAAAAAGTCATCTCATATGCTCAGATTAAGCACTGTTTAAAAAGGAAAACAGTCCAAAACAGTTCTAAACAAATATGTGGGTGGATTTGGACATGAGAGGACAACTGGAGGAAGCTTTATTATGGATTATGTACTTGTATTTTGGCCTTAAATGACAGTTTAAATTTAAAACCCCTAATGATGGATTTGTTTCATACAAACACACAGCTGACGGCACCCATTCACTGCAAAGGAGACATTGCTGAGCAAGTTATGTAATGCTACATTTTTCCAAATCTGCTCCAATATAGAAACAAACTCATCTACATCTTGGATGGTCTGAGGGTGAGTAATGTTTTAGCAAATTGTCATTTCTGGGTGAACTATCTCTTTAAATGAAACATAGCTGGGAAGTCTTAGTTATGAGCTATAAAAGAGCAACCACTGAGCAATACAAAATTATTTGCTGTAATATTACAACATGAATCTAAATACATTCATCTAATAGTCCACATGACATTATGGGAAATGTAGTGTCATCAAAATGACCTGTGCATTTGTGTTGGATGATGACAGTCATCAGCCAGAGTAATTTAAAGCACAAAACAATTTGTTCGGCTCTCCACTGCCATTTCCTTGTCCTTGTCTCTAGGTACAAGAAAGTACAGCTTAGGTTCACAGTTCACACAACTTCACAGCGGTTTAGACTTTTTGCTGCTGTGCATTTTGCTGAAGTAGATCAAAGCACTGTTCGCTCACAAGGCAAATTCATCACTTGGTCTCTGCGGTGTCTTTTGCTCCCTGCTCTCTGGGTGTCTTCTCTTTACTATGAGGGCATGCAGACCCCACAGGCGCACATCGCCCCGTCTGAATTATGATCTTACTGTACCATTGCTCCCTATCTACTAATGATGCTGTTTTTGTGTCAGTGGGAAAGCCAGAAAGTTCCCCCTACCCTCTCCTCCATTCCCGAACCCATCCACACACACACATACACAGCAAGCTAATGCTATTTTTCCATTATTCTCTTGGGAACGCAGATGTAAATTCCTGCCATCTACATCTTTAAAATATCGTTTCAATGCATCTCCCCCATTTATGTATATTTTAAGGCATAATTAAAGCATAATGCTGCAGTTATCAAATGAAAGAGGTTGGATGAGTCCTATAAATTCCTACTCGCCCTCAGCTGGCAAGCGAAGTTGAATTCATCTCAATCTTCAAGGATTCCTTCTGCACTTATTTGCATATGCTCATTAAAATGAACGCAGGCAAGAAACACGAGTGCTGCTATAAAAAATGAAAGACGAAACATTATGTTTAGTAATTAGATCTCTATTACCGATCTTTATAGAAACAGTAAGTCAGTGGAAGAAAGAGAAACAAAGCAGAAATTGTTTTCTCAACATTATTACCATCAGGCCTTGTTTTCAACAGAGCGATTTTCACAGAAATGGTGCACTTTGGCAAATAAACAAAAGCGAAATCTCTGTAAATGATTGTATGTATCCTCTCTACTGTTATTGCCATTGAAAGTGTAGGGAAAAAAGTTCCAAAAATTATATATACACTCTTGTTCAAAGGTTTTGGATCTGTAAGATTTTTTTATGTTTTTAAAAGAAGTCTCTTTTGCTCACCTAGATTGCATTTATTTGATCAAAAATGCAGTAAAACTATATTATTGTGATATATTATTACAAATTTAAAAAACTTTTAATATTTTAACATATTTTAAAATGTAATTTATTCTTGTGATAACAAAGCTACATTTTCAGCATCATTACGCCAGTCTTCAGTGTCACATGATCCTTCAGAAATCATGCTAATATGCTGATTTGCTGCTTAAATAACACTTATTATTATTATCAATGTAGAAAACAGTTGTGCCGCTTAATATTTTTGTGGAAACAAAAGAACAGCATTTATTTGTTTTTGTCTTTTTATAACAATGTAAACGTCTTTACTGTCTCTTTTGATCATTTTAATGTGTCCTAACTGAAGTAAATTCTTTAAAAAAAAAAAATTACTGACCCCAAACTTTTGAATGGTAGTGAATACAGTTGCCAAAAAAAGTATTGGGACAAATTTTGATACTTAGACAAACAAATATATGAATTTCAGTGCATTATACTTGGTTTTACAACTAGAAAGTGTCCAAATATATTTTGTCTTAATTTCGAACAATGTATATCTATTGTATTATCATACATCTTTGTAAAATTGTTGCTTAATTAAATACTGTAAATGCCACTTTGTGTTTGTTATATAATGCACAGATATTTATATATTTGTATGTGTGGCCTAAGACATGTCAATCAGTCAAAATAAAGCCAGACAACATTTAAGAACAAGACAAAATACTAACATATACAAAGTACAGCACATTTAAAATTGTAACAAATGGTAATATTACCTGTAAATCTCCCTGTCATATTTCTGCAGACTGTGCTTCAAGTGCGGATACATCTGGGTCAGCCTTCACTACAGTGCTGACTACAGATGATGCTGACCTTTGTGACACAGAAACTGAGCTCTCTCTCTGCGACGAGGAATACGAAGAGGAAGTCTTCACTTTCTCCTCATGCCCTCACTCAGCCAGACGGAATCAGGCTAGCAGCAACCCTGTTGAGGATTTGACCTTTGGCCTTAAAGGTCACAAGCTGGTAACAGAAGGAGAGCGCAAAGATGCACGTCTGGAGGATGATTTTGTCGGTAGTGAGAGTGAAGAGGTATGCATGCAGGCAACATACACACACTTTAACATGCAGAGACAGCAGTATGTTTATAGCTTTGACATTAATTGATTTTACACAGGACTTGAGACTTGCTTCTCACATCCAACTGGCTTCTCACATACAACAGATTTGAGGACATTCAGAAACTTGCTAAAGTAATTTGAGCGTTTACTCTATTGGGTAATCAAGTGGCTAGTAGAGCTACACAACAGATAATTAGAGCTACATTATGATAAATTGTGTACAAAATAGATAAAAAAAATTAAGTAAGCTCTTAGTCAAGAAACAAAATGCAGAGTTTCTGTCAGATTGGATGGTATTACTATTTCATGAGGAATTATAAGTTGGCGTAATTAAAGCATAATGCTGCAGTTATCAAATAAAAAAGGTTGGATAAATTCCCACTCGCCCTCAGTTGGCAAGCGTAGTTGAATTCATCTCGATCTTCAAGAATTCTGCTTCTGCACTTATTTGCATATGCTCATTAAAATGAACACAGGGCAGGCGAGAAACACGTGTGCTGCTATAAAAAATGAAAGGCAAAACATTATGTTTAGTAATTAGACCTCCATTATTGATCTTTATAGAACAGTAAGCAGAAATTGTTTTCTCAACATTATTACCATCAGGCCTTGTTTTCTTTTTCTTTTTTAAGTTGGGATTTTAGCAGTCATTTAATTTAATAGCTGATACTACTACTACTACTACTACTAATAATAATAATAATAAATTTAACTGAATTAATTGTAATTAAATTATATTTCATCCATCCATCTAACCATTTTCCAAGCTGCTTGTTCTATGTAGGTTCGCAGTGATATTGAAGATTGGTATTTTCAAATCAAATCAATTAATTTAGTATAAAAGATATTTTTGCCATTGTTTACTCACCCTGATGTTGTTCCAAACCAGCATGCATCTCTTTCTTCTGTGGAACATAAAAGATATTTTGAAAATGTCCTCACAATGAAAGTAAAAATAAAATAAAATAAAAATGCCCTTACAATAAAAGTAATTTTTAAGCAATAAAAATAAAATAAAATTCAATTCAATAATCAAAGTGTATATCCAAAGGTACTTTAAAATTGGTTAATCCTTTAATTTTGTTAAACTTATACACTTTTGTTGAGACACCTGTAGAAATTATCAACCCTCCTTAATCGCTACAGATGCATGTACTGTAGACATATGCAAACACAACATCAGCAACATTTCCCCATCTCCTTAACACATGTTGCCTGCATTGTTTTTCTTCCAAGTTCCCTCTCAAGGAAATACGATCTAGTGGAGTCATCTGTTAATGATTCACACACAACCCGACTGAGCCCCCCAAGGGCCCTGCCTTTCAGATAAATCCATGAAGAAAACCATCAGTTTTCTTCAGTTCAGTTCATTTCTGACGAGACGGCATTGAGCTCCATGGTGCTCTCGGGTTCTGCGTCCACTGAGAGGAACATCATTCATTTATTCGCAGTCTGTTTCGTCTCCTCCTGGGAAATCAGTCTCATCTCTGGCATACATATGTTCTGCTGCACTTAATTATAGTTTTTTGATTGATACCGCTGACAGTTTTATTTGTTGTTTATTTCCACTTCTGTCCCCACCCTTGATAAATATATTTTTCATGGTTTTTTTTCTTCTTTGATTCTTTGTTTTTCATCTGCATTCTCTTTAGGGGCAAATGTCTGCATTTGTCGTCTTATTACTAATGGGAGATGAAAAAAGAAATAATGACTTGAGTATTCTGAACATTATGTTTATGTTGTACCTCTATAACTTGCACCTGTGTAAATCATTTCCACTAGAAGCAGAGGTGATTATATTTGCCTAATGACTTTCATTAATGCCACAGAGTTGTCATCAGAAGATAGATAAAGCAGTAACATATTGAAATTCATCTGTAGCAGCCTAATAACCACTAAACACATTCAGTTTCGTAGATAACCTGCTCAGTTTAAATAAATTCACTGCAAATAGATGTAGGGCCGTGCCAGACTTATGTGTGTTTACCGAATGTCAGCATTTCTCATAGTGAGAGATGACACTTTTTTTAATCCAAAAAAAAAAAAACCCCCAACCTGATATATTAAAACTGGTCCCTTCAGGGGATATGAAGATGGAAAGAAAGGAGACAAAAACTCTGGCTGATCTGATGGTTCGCCTGGCCGTGCCCTTTTAGTGAGGTTGTCATCATTAGTGTGAAGCTTGCTGTTTAAGACCATTAGTGTAGATCAAAGCCTCACTAGTTTAAAGACCTTAACTTTTCCAAAACAGAGCAGAGACAGACAACTTTCCGGGCACAGTGTCGCCCTGATTAATTACAGGTAACTGATGTTACTCCGCCCGCGCCAGACTGTCTCGCATCATGGCTATTAATGCGTTTCATCTGTGACAGCGTTGGCGTCCGAGATCCTTGCAAGAGATTTCATTCTCTTTATGACTCCATCACAAGTTTGTTGATAAATGTAATATTTGTAGTTTTAGGGAGAAATTTGATTTATTAATGTATTTACTTCCGTGTGTTAACAGCCCAGGCAGAAAGAAAATAATTGAGTGTAGTGGCGTTATTCATTTCAATATGTCATAATTAGTGATGCTTGCTAAAGAAGTTTATTTGAAAAAAGAAAGACAGACAAAAACACAGACAAACTATTCCTTAAAGGTATAGTCCACCCAAAAATTTTAATTTACTGAAAATGTACTCACCCTCAGGCCATTCAAGATGTAGATGACTTTGTTTATTCATCAAAACAGATTTGGAAAAATTCAGCATTACATCACTTGCTCACCAATGGATCCTCTGCAGTGAATGGGTGCCGTCAGAATGAGAGTCCAAACAGCTGGTTAAAACATCATAATGATCCACAAGTAATCCATACAATTTGTTTCTTACAAATCCATCAAATTTGTTTCTTACAAACATGGAGCTTTTCACTTCAAAAGACATTAATTGATGGACTGGAGTTGTATGGATTACTTGTGGATTATTGTGATGTTTTTGGACTCTCATTCTGATGGCACCCATTCACTACAGAGGATCCATTGGTGAGCAAGTGATGTAATGCTAAATTCTCTAAATCTGTTCTGATGATGAAACAAACTCATCTATGTCTACATTTTTAGCAAATTTTCATTTTTGTGTGAACTATTCCTTTAAAAGTCCTTTGTGTTACATCCACGAGGACAGGTGTGCTATTCAATTATTTTTACCTGTTGCATCATAAAACAAGCAGAAAATCCCATAGATTTACATTAAAGGTGACTAGAATATCATTAAGAATTAGGGCCAGTACCACCTAGTAACCACACTAGCAACTGTATAGTAACATGTTAAAAAACACCTTGTAGCAATGAACTGGCAACAACCCACGACACATCAACCATTTCATGAAAATGTAAAATTTTAGTTTTTCCACCACAAATGCACAGGTCATTTTGATGACACTACATTTCCCATAATGTCATGTGGACTATTAGATGAATGTATTTAGATTCATGTTGTAATTTCATACAAACTATTTCTAACACCAATTACTTCTTTTTGCTTCACAGGATGAAATGCATACCGAGTTCCTTCATAGATGTGCAGTCCATTCCATTACTGCTCCACCACCACCACCTCCACCTTCAATACAAAAATACACAGTCCCCAAGTTCTCTTCTGAGTCAATTATGACTCAGGCCTCCGTGGTCCAACATGTCTCTGAAGGACCAAAGCGGCATGAACCCATGCGAATAGCACCAACCCGCTGCCTCTCACCCAGTACCAGACAAGGGAGCAGACTGGATCAGTCTGAAGCTGACAGAACATTGCCTGATGGAGATACCAGGATATCTATCAACAGAGCATCTGTGCGAGAGATTTCACTGAAGAATTCTGGCCTCCAAAAGGTGAGCCCGTTTACCTTTGAAGGGATAAAAAAAAAAAAGAATGAAAATTCGATTATCATTTAATTACCCTCATGTCATTTCAAGCCTGTATGGATTTCTCCTGTGGAAGTTATTTTGAAGAGTGTTTTTGTCTATACAATAGAAGTCAAATAAATAAAAAATAAAAAAATGGCAAAATAATAAAATAAAATAAAACCAAGGCAAAAAAAAAATCAACACAAAAGAAGATTTATTTATTTACTTATTTATTTATTCTGTCTATACAATGAAAGTCAATGGGGTCGTATGTTATTTGGACTCCAACATTTTTTCAAATATTTTCTTGTGTTCCGCAGAAGAAAGAAAGTCATACAGGTTTGGAACGACATCAAGGTGAGTAAACGATACCAGAATTTTCATTTTTGGGTAAACTATCCCTTCGAGGAATCAACACAAAGTTTCAAGCATAATTTATGTAAGATAGAGAAATGACCCTCAAAATATAGCAACCACTTAGGTTTTGTGGAGTGAACCCACACAAATCACATGGCCTCGTGTTCATGTGGATGATTTTTTTTTAACCGTAGCAAGCATGCAGGGTTAGAGGGGATCAAATCAAGCACATGCTTCAGCTGAATTGGTGCACTCCAGCAGAGTGGCTTGTTTATGAGGGCCTCTGTTCTTATTGTAATTTCAGAACTGGTGTGGTTATTTTAATCTGAATCCGTTCAGACTGAGGGGAGTGGGTTGTGCACTTGCATTCTCTGATGCATTTGGAAATTGTTCTGCAAATGGCTTGGATATAGTGTTCTTTTGTCTTTGTGATTTAAAAAACATATTTTCTGGGGTTCTGAACTCCCAGCAGATAATTTTTTTTTAACAGTGGTCATTATTTCTTAGATTAGGAGTTACATTACAATATAAATACTTTATCTTGTACATTTGTCCTTTATAGAAATAGACACAATTGAGATAAATCTTCAAACACAGTAAAAACCTTGGTGTCTTCAACCATATTAATATGTTTATGCACTAATGTGATGCTTTTATTGCAAAAACCTAAATAAACAAATAAATAATTAAAAGCTGTAAATAAAATTATTGATGTTTTACAGGTTAAATACTATTTCCATCTTTTTACTTTTAATGTTTAATTACTTATTTTAATATAATTCAGCGTGTTAGTTGACATTTCTTTGTAATTATTTTATATTTTTTATTTTATATTTAATCAAATTAAATTTAACAGCAATTTCTGTTTGAAAAGTGTTTCAAGGTAAATCCTACACCTTTTTTTTTTCAGTGTCCATAATCATGTACATTGGATTTTAGTTTTATGTTAAATGGATAATTCACCCCAAAATGAAAATGTACATTTATTCATTTACTCACCATATTTATGGTGTTCCAAAGCTGTATGAATTTCTTTCTTCAGCAAAACACAAAAGAATGTATTCTGAGAAAATAAAGAAAATATGTTTTAAACACACAGAAATAATCTCCCCTCTACCACTACAGATGCATGCAAGAAAAATGTACACAAAAGAATATATTTTGAAAAATATCCATACGATTTTCCTGTTTTGTTCATACAATTAAAGTCAGTGGGGAACAGTATTGTATTTTGACTTCCACTGTATGGACAAAAACAGCTGTAACATTCTTCAGAATATTTGAATATCAAAATGACAGACACTTCAGCAAAGTCTCCGTTTCTTCTCATTGTTGCCTAGAACAGTGGTTCTCAAACCTGTCCTGGAGTACCCCCAGCCCTGCACATTTTGCATGTCTCCCTCATCTATCACACCTGATTCAACTCATCAGCTCATTAGTGGAGACTGCAAGACCTGAAGTGGGTGTGTCAGATATAGGGAGACATACAAAATGTGCAGTGCTGGGGGTACTTCATGGAGAGGTTTGAGAACCACTGGCCTAGAAGAAACAACTGGGATATCAAAGAGAACTCGTTAGTGTTCTTTCCTCTCTTAGAGGTTGGAACGTATTTCTTAAAAATAAACAAACTGGTCCAAGCATTTAGCACAACTACACAGACTCTCACCGCAGGTCTAAAGCGGTGATTAACTAAAAGTTTTAAATGGAGTATGATGTGGGAATTGCATCATTACAGATGCCCCATAACACTACTTTTCCCCATTTAAACATGGCACATATCTTTGATGCTGTTGAAGTTTGCTAAGCTTATCTGGAAGGTCGCTCATAGATCCAGGTATGACTTCATATAAGTGGATTTCTAAGCAGCAGGCAGCCATCCCTGCTGATGTCTTGGCCTTAATGGGTGTGCCAATTAGCTTGCAAGCTTTGATTGATTGCTTGCTAATTAGCTATACCCAATAACGATCGGTCTCAATACAAAAGTGGCACTGATGAAGTAATGAGATTTTTGGGCTTTACAGGTGAGTTTCGATGAGAGGGTTCAACCTTTGGGCTCCAGCAGCAGGTGTGATCTGAGGAGAAGTCAAGACGAAGAGGATGAGCTACGAATGTTGGCCAGTTTGAAGAGAGAGCAGGAAGAAGAAAGAGACGGACACATGGGTGGCCCGGGCCTTAGTGCATCACAGGTAGGAAATTCAAGTTCATATTTCAGCCTAAAACCAAAACAAGAAATTATATACAGTTATATTAAACATATATTTTAATATAGTTAATAAATATATTTCTTCAATTAGGGCCACTTTTGGCCCTGTGGACTTTGAGAAAATAAACTCAATACATCACACTTTTCATACTCTACTGTACAATGGTATATTTAATTCTCCACTGCAGTGTCATTTCCATCACATCTCAAATTATGTATTTTGTCTATTATCATTCTATAGTGAAAATGACATTTGAAACATTTTTGGAATAAAATGACTTGCTAAGGCTAATTTGCATAGTTTGCATACATTATCTTTAATTTGTTTATATTTTCTTCACACATCACATCTCATATTTCATCTAACTGACACTGTTGTCTCTATGCTAACCAAGTACATGAACTTTTAACAGTACTTAAAAGAAAGAAAAAGCTCTGCATTGTGAACGTTAGAATATGTCTACATCTTACTCAAGTATTTTAAAAGTTGCCTTAAATGTTCTTTAGAAATATCGCTTATGGTTACACAACAAATCTTTTAATTTATAATATTAGGGGAAAGTTTCTTCAAAATGCTTTTATTTATCAATGATGCATCAAAGTTACAAAAAGATTTCTATTTCCAACAAATGCTGTTCTTTTGAACTTTAGTCATCAAAGAACCCTGAAAAACTATGTATGGTTGCCATCACAGGAATGAATTACACTTTAAAACATATTAAAATAGAAAACAGTTATTTTAATGTGTAATGAATTCACAAATATTACTTTACTGTTTTATTGTATTTTTGATTGAATAAATTCTTAAATTTGATGAGGGTAAATTTATATGTAATATTTAGCATAAATTAAAATGTAATACATATATTTAATATATATATATATATATATATATATATATATATATTTTAATATACACACTACTGTCAAAAGTTTGGGGTCAGTAAGAAATTAATACTTTTATTCAGTAATAAAAGCTAATAGCAATAAATGATTCAATATATTGATCGAAACTGACAGTAAAGACATTTTTGACCTTACAAAAGATTTAAATGTCAAATAAATTGTTATTTTGAAACTTTTTTTTAAGTTTCTTTTAAGTAATCCTGAAAAAAAAAATAAGAATGCTTCTTGAGCACCAAATCAGCATATTAGAATGATTTCTGAAGGATCACGTGACATTAAAGATATGTAATGGCTATGCTTTAGACTGCACTAACATTTTGCAATTTTACAGTATTTTTGATCAAATAAATGCAGCCTTGGTAAGTATAAGATAATGTGTGTGTGTGTATACATACATGCATACATGCATACATGCACACACACACACACAGAGATTTATAATTTCAAAAGATTTCTATTTTATATAAATTGTTATTTAAAGAATCCTGAAAGAAAAAAAACATTGAGCAGCACAACTGTTTTTAACACTTGATCCATATGACACATATGTTCTTCCTAAGTGTTGTGAGCGTCACAAGACAAACACTATTTTATCTTCTGTCAGGTTCACCACTGCAACATAAGTCTGAGTGCAAGCAGCGATGACACCTCAACCTGGACTCAGTGCATTCCTTTGGTGGGCTTACAAACCACACACACATACACTATACAGACATTTAGGGCAGTTAGAATTACAGAAGTCAAATTAATTGCCACACTTGAGCACAGCACAGGAATTCCTGAATTCCTTCATTATTAGGCTCCCCAGTTGTACAGAGTGCTTTGTATGGATGAACTGTAGCTAGTAGGCAAATAATAGCGTGAATATTAAAACAATTTTCCTATGAAGGACAATCAAGCAGTTTATATAAAAAAACAAAAACACTAATTAGAGCTAAATAAACTCCCATGGCATTTCAATATCAGACCCTATCCATCATTTGTTGATGCTGTTGTTGTCTGTTGATTGGAAAGATATGCTGCAACTGCTAATCATGCCTGGTGCGCCTGGTATTGAGAAACTGCAAATTAGTGGACTGTAAGATAACATGAAAACATAGTAACACTGCCCCCATCAGGCTAGAAGAACATACTGAATACTTAAGTTCTTCTCGACTGGTTTTGCCTCAGGAACCAGATTTTACATTAGACATCAAGTGGTGAAACAACACTAACAAATCATTTATCATGCAGAATTGAACAAAAAATGCTTAAAATTATATTCAAAGATATAGTTTTAAAAATCATTCTAGATTTAAAAGAATAGCAGAATCCACACCACAACTATAACAACAGGATCGATATCTGTGGAATCGCTTTCTAAACTTTTTTTTTTTCAGCTGATGAACGATAAAAACATTTGACAGCCAATCAGAATCCATCCTGCTTTAAAGAGTGAGAATTTAAAGTGGCAGATGACAGACCTGCAGCATGTACTTATAATAAACAGAACGCTATTATGCGTTGATGTGGACGCTCATAAAGTTATTGTTATAGATATCGTTCTTGATGTGAACAGAATTAGTATTTGACTGCAGACCTGCAACTCAGTTTTGATTCACAACCCACCGGTTGAGAACCACTGCTCCAAACTATAAAGGCTAATATCATTATTTTACAGCAAGGAATGCAATTATCCAGAACATATTATATTTTCCTACTAGACTGGAGCTAATAGTGGGCAGATATGGCCCCTGAACCAGATTATAAATATACAATACTTATTCTTTATGTGCTTCACAGCCAGTGGATCAAGGCCAGCACTATCAGAAAGAAATGAACCCTCTTCTTCACTCTAATCCCAGGTAAGAGAAAAACAGTATTTTTAGCCTTTCTAAATCTGTAAGGTATAACTTTAAGCCATTATGCTAAGCTTGTCAGTATCTTAAGTGTTAAGGCTCAGACGTGAATGAGTCATTTCAGAACTTTATCATGCGAGTTCATAAGAGAACTCTTGTCAGCCCTCAGGCTCATGCACGTTCAATAATTTGGACTTCTGAGAAGTGGTAACAAAATGTGATAGGGATAGCTTTTTGGGCACTGAACATTTTGAAGTTTCCATTGACAATTTTATTCAATTGTTCCAGGATACTAAAAAGAACTTTTGAACATCAAAGCATAAAAAAAGAGAACAGGTGGTGTGCTCCACAAAATGTTATGCCAACCTTCAAAAGATTTAGCTGCATGACAAAACGGCCAGACTGTCTACATAACAAAGCGCTTCAACTTTTTGTCTCCTCGTTATTTTTCTTAGTTTTTGATATTAAATATAATAATAATAATAATAATAATAATAATAATAATAATAATAATAATAATAATAATAATAATAATAATAATAATAATAATAATAATAATAATAATAATAATAATAATAATAATAATAATAATAATAATAATAATAATAATAATAATAATAATAATAATAATAATAATAATTTGTGTTAATACTCAAAACTAAAACTATTTTGTGTATATATATATATATATTATTGCTATGGTATTATAATAATATTATTGTAGTATAGAAATATTGTATAAAAACATAATAGTTATAACTAATAAACATTTCATATGTATTCATCTTTTATTAGTATTATTGTTATTACATTATGATTAAAATATAATAAAATTAATAATAAATGATTAATAAATAATAAATGTGTTATTAGTTATAACTATTGTTTATATAAAATGTATATACTGTTACTACTACTAATAATGTTCTAATAATTGACCATGATAATGATGACAAATATTATAATAATAATTTATTAATTAATCATTTAAAATTAATTTATTATTATTATTATTATTACTACTATTCTAGTATTAGTAATATTGAATGAATTACATAAACCGAATTATTATTAATTATAACATTATTATTAGTAGTAGTAGTAGTAGTTAGTAGTAGTAGTAGTAGTAGTAGTAGTAGTAGTAGTATAAATAATAAAAATAAGATAAAAATAAAGAATCTACACTATAATAATTAAACATTGTTTAGGAAGAAAATGATTCTGCATACTATTTATTATCACAGTTCTATAAATGATTTTTGATTGGCTAATTTATATTTAGAAGTCTACTTATAAACAGTCAGTGTGTAAATAATATATTTTTTTACACTATTTACAATCCCAAAGCATAACTATGGCTAGTTTCCTACGCAGAACTTTTCCTGTCAAGGGAAGCTGCCCACACTGCCACGCCTCGGTGATTAATTAAGCATGGTTGTCAGGGACAATGAATAAGCAGGAGTTATGCATGTGCTCAGAGGCTTGCATGTGTCACCTAGCTGTCACCGCTGCAGCAGAGCTCACTGGGAGGTCATCATCCACTTCCCTCTCGTCTCACCAGGGAGCCTGTCCGTCAACACCACATGGTGCCTTAAAAAGTGTCATGTAAATGAGAGAATATGAAATAGAGAGACATGCAGAAGGGGGGTCTTTCATTCACAACAAGAGGTAACATGTTAGCGACAGAGCAGGAATTTCGAAAATGGGCTTTGATGCAGCTTCGTATGATTCCAAAAGCTTCAGTATAATCAAACTATATATCATAGGTCAAGTCAGAAGAAAGTATATTTTTAGGACCATTAAGAGACCCATGCTCCCAATTTTAAAATACTGAAAAAGATAATTATACACTTGTTTTTTTTTTTTTTTTTTTAAATGGTTTAACCCTCTTGTAGAGAATGGATGGATGTCCTCAGCCCTCCGATAGTTCATCCAAATCAACAGACAGCAGATGGGAAAGGAGACCATGGCAAGGTCTCACCCAGAGGTATGACCCCAGAAAAATCCCCATCCTGGGCTCATATTCTCAACCCTTTGTTGCTAAAAATAAATCATGATCTAAATTTCTCTTGGACGGAGAAGAATGGGTACAATTACATTCATGATTGATTTTTCCCTCTTCATCTAAAGCCCACAGTGATATTTCTGTGACAATACTCCTAAACTTTTGAGACAGGGGCAAGTTATAAGGTTTTTCAGGATATTGAGTATTTCTAAAGGCAGGTTTATTTTTGAAAGCCAGTTTCTGTCTTTGTTAGAAAACATATTAACTGTTACTGCCCAGGAAGAAAAGATTGTATGAACAATTTCTACACTATATGGGGTAAATTAATGCAAACCTTCTGTTAAGTTGCCTATTAGAAGCTACTGAATGGCTTCTACTGAAACCAGTTTTGAAACACAAATCAATTAGAATATATATTCTAACTTTTTTCTCTATGCTATCCACAGGGTCTGCGTTACACAACAACAGTGGAGAGGAAGAGTTTCTCAATTTAATGTATGATCCCTGCCTCAACTGTTACTTTGATCCACAATCTGGGAAATATTACGAACTGCTCTGATTCCGAGATGAGCTACATCTGCAACCATGTTTTTCAATACTGCCATTTATATGTATGGATTAGTTGAAGCATGCTGTCCTTCATAACATTTAATGGTTTTAATGGAAATTGGGGATTTAAAGTGTATTTTTTGTAACCGTTTCTAATATAATTTTCGTTTTTAGTAATGAAACTACATTCAAGCATGTTTGAGCTCATAACAGATGCTTTCAGTAAGCAAGAAATAAACTCATATTGTTGAAACCATTTGTTTTTTTATTAGTCCTAATTATTTTATTCAAACTTCCGAGACATTATGTAAAACGAACTAAAATTATAAAATATTTGCAATAATTGAATAAAACATGATGTAAACGAATCTCACTTTTTAAAAGTGATCCTACCTACAATGTTGACGGAAGTCTTCGCGTTGCCACACGATCGACCAATCACGCCCCCGTTACTCCTTCACGTCATTTGACAGGTAGCATAACTAGGAAGTAAACATCTATAATGGCGAGAAAGTCGTTCAAGTTAAGCCACTACTCAAATATCTTACTAATTTTGATTTTAAATAGTATTTTTTATGAGTTCGCCTTCGCCTTTCCGTCATATCGCGAATCCAGACAGTCAGAAAGTTTGGACAGATCCACCTCAACAACAAACAATCAACAGGTTCGTTATCTACTTTCTTGCGTCAGTCACTTCTCTGTCAGTTTGCATACTTGCTATCCATGATCTGTTGTTTCGCAGGTTCGAAGACTCCATTTAGGAGTTATCGCGTCTGTTGTGATCGTTATTGTGGCTGCAATAGCAGCTGCTGTCTTCATCATACGGAAATACTGCTGTCTGCAGAGGTATGTGCAACATGTTTTATTTGACAGTGCAACCTAACCTTACAATCCTGTCACCAGAGTTGTTGTACGAAAAAATACGTTGCAATAATTTATACAAAAGTTAATTAATATAAACCGATATTTGTTGCCAAATTTGTCCCTATTAATTGACAACTAAATTTAGACTATTTTATTCCAGTAATGTAACATATAGATACTCAGAGCTGCGACAAATGGAAGAGCAAAATGCAGCCGGTTCAGATGAGGTTAGTATGTGTGGCATTTTAAAAATTAGTAGGCTAATAATAGCCTTCAAAACTAAATGTTTAATTACTTTTTATTCTTACTCTGGGTTTTCTTTCCACAGGACCTTTTGGAGTGAATCGTGTAGCACAATTTATCCTTGACGTTTCTCTTCTTCTTTTTTTAATACTGTGACATTATATGGCCAAAAGCATCACATGGGTCATTTAAAAACCACCAGGAGTTCCTGAAATATTTATCTCTGTTCCACCATTTTTCAGCACAGATATGTCCACCAACCAGTTAAAATTAGCTGGTTAAATTTGGCAGGATTCAAAGGCTAAAATCTCCTTCATGAAAGCTGTGGGGAAGCGGTTCAGAAATATTAAGATGCCCATTAGAGATAATAGTTATTATGATTTATTTTCAGGCAAATAACTTATGAAACGAGCTGTTATGGTTGTCGGTTGTGGTGCCCATTGCTTAAAACTTGGTCAATACTTGGAACTACTTTTTAAAGAAGAACTTATTTAGTATTTTCTTGAATTTCTCAATGCAAGGTACGTTGTACCAAAGTCTGTTGAAATGATTGTTCCTCTATTTATTGTACCTGACTTTTTCTTTAAAAAAAAAACAGCTTTATGATCTCAGGGTTGTTCCCACTGGATACTGTGAACAGTGCCACCAATACCAGAAGCACATCTGAAATAGAATTTGACTGTAAACAAGTCTTATCCACTGTAATGATGCTGCTGCAGACTTTGCATTTCAGTGCCTTACTGAAATCTGTTACTGTATAATTTAACTCTTGTGGTATTTTGAACAATAATCTGCACTCGTATGCCGGTATTGGTATTTATAGTGGCAGTGTTAGGCTTCACTTCTATTTTAAGATGACAATGTTGATACAGAATTATCATGTGCAGTCCAGAGCTCCACAACAGTGTTTTATGAGCTCAGTCCATGATGGGAAGTATTTTTGATAGATGATTATTGAATTCTGTATCTTTAGATTTTCATATGTTTGCACCTTCTTTTCTGAGTCTGAACTACTGACTACTTAAAAAAAAAAAAAAAAAAAAAAAAAAAAAAAAAAAAGTTAATTTAACTGAGAAGGAATAAAATTATATACATGAATATTCCTTGTATGTTTGATGAATATGCTTAAATTTTTCTCACAGATAGCCACAAGAGGGCAGCACACAACTGTAAAATCATTTTGCATGGAATAAGAATAACAATATCTGTCTAGGTGACAAGTTGGGTTAGATGAGGTTAGACTTGTTTGAATGTAATGGTGCAAATTTACCACACCTTAAGGTAAAGCCTGCCAGATCAGGTTTCAGGCAGCACCATAGTCCAGAGAACTTTCAAACAGGTAAAAACTCAAAAGTAACAAGGGAAAAAAAACATATTGTGATTCTAGGCAGTTGTATTTTAAATCATTTTATTATATTGCATCAGGCATGTGAGAATCCCAGAAGATTATTTTGGGCTACCAAAAATGAGACTTAAAGGTAAAGAAAACACTTTTAGCATTTCTGATTAATTTGTGTAACTATTTGTGTGTATAATGAGCATGTATTGTGTTTTCCAGATTGTGTGTATGTTCTCACAACAGTGCTGATCATCTTGATATGGTATTTCTTTATCAACTGGTCAAAACTCCAAGAAGTTGCCAAACAGTCATGTAATGTACATGGTGATCACATATGACAGCTTGTTAATCCGTGACATTATTAAAATCTATTTTTATTACTGTTATGTTTTAGTTTGGCTAAGATTGGGGTTGTTTTATATTCCAGATGAAGTTAGTGATTTTGTGACCGACTGTGACAATCCAGGTAAGCTTAATTTTTATGCTTATTTGTGTGAATTTGTGGAGGAGATGGAGTTTAAGAAAAGTTTATTAGGGTGCAGTACTGTATTTTTTTTCGGGCAACTTGTTTATTTCTTTGGGCAGGTCTGTTTAAGTCTCATTTTGGTTGCTGTCCACATAAACATTGCCCTGTCAACCACTTCCCCTTCCACCTTCACAGCGGTGTAGCCAATGTGGTGGCTGCAAAAATCTGC
The DNA here is from genome assembly GCF_001515605.1 of Sinocyclocheilus anshuiensis. Classification (NCBI taxonomy): domain Eukaryota; kingdom Metazoa; phylum Chordata; class Actinopteri; order Cypriniformes; family Cyprinidae; genus Sinocyclocheilus; species Sinocyclocheilus anshuiensis. Next base: position 268,516 of record NW_015558623.1, on the reverse strand, counting down.
TTTAACAATACAATGTAAGAACTGTTACAGCTTATTCATGACAGACTAACACAGTGGGAATTAGTCTGTGCCCATATGACTTGGAACACAACATGAGAATGAGATATTCATCAGAACATTCATGCTTACAGTGAGATTGCTTGCACATTTGAATATTTTCAAAGAATAGCAACAAATCTCTTGTCTGTTCCTCACACAAACCTGTTGTATGGCTTGTAGCACAAGTCTTGGATTACTTCGATTACTTTTAGACTTTTTTTTTGTGTGCTTTTATTGAATCATATTTTCTAAATGCAGTTATTAAGTAATTGCTTGGAATCAGTATAAATCTGTTCATTGTGAAAACAATAAAATTATCAAACTATGCAAATGGTTTAAATATGGCTATAGCTATGGAACAAGCAAGATTCGTTTTTTTAAATGTATCAGATTAAAACAAATCAGATTTATTGATTTTATATATATATATATATATATATATATATATATATATACACACACACACTGTATAAACTCATTACTTATTTCATTTATGCATGACTGACAAATATTCACCATTTTTAAGTTGTATTGAGATAAATGATGACAGTTTTCATTCTTGAATTAAATATTTTATGAAATGGTACTTATAGATGCTAAATGAGCGCAAATGTTCTTCTCTACAGCATCATGGGCGGCATCAGGAATAATGCAGGACAAGGGCTAAACATTGTTTTAGCAAACGGTTTGTTTATTAAAAATAATTACAGGATTTCAATTTTTTTTTTCATTTAATTCAAAAACATCTGAAATCATTTTCATATTTACTTATGTTAAAAATATTTGACTATATATTTACGCAAGCATTAATATTTATTAATATATGCAAATAAAATTCTATTTGATTAATTGACTCTTCTTTTCTTAGGTGACACCGGTAAAGTTTTAAGAAATAAGAACTTTAATCTGGAATCTAGAGGTAGGTCTCTTAGTGAAATTGTGCGTGCAAGAAATTGAATCTAACAAGATGTGAAGTAAAACTATCCTGATGTACGGAACCACTTGTTTGTCCTTCAAGATCCCCAGGAATTACTTGCCTATCTAAAGACACTAAAGCCAGGAAATATAGTGCTTGTGGCCTCATACATTGACCCTACACCAAAGTAAAAATGTGACAGCCTTCACACACCATCAACATGATTAACTTGGCTTTAGAGTTGAATTATTCATTATGTCTCACTTCCACTGCCACCGTCTCTTTTCCAGGCTGACTGATGAGATTAGAGATATATTCAGTGCACTGGGCAGCACGATGGTCAAATCCCTGAAGCCCAGAGATAGCTGGGTATTTGCAGGCGCCTATGGAATAAAGGAAGCAAGTCCTTTTGAAAAGGTTGGAACATCTTTTTAAGTTTTTCATCAAATATTTATATTTTACTTTGGTTTAATTTCAGTGAGTGAAAATGAGTTTTCAGTTTTTTTTTTTTGTTTTTTTTTTAATTGGTTGTTTTCTCTGTTATGTTTAGCTAATTCGGAATGATGTGAGGAACAACGCATATGAAGACTGGCCAGAGATGGGGGAGGTCATTGGCTGCTTTCCCAGAATATCTGAGAATGAATAAGCCACATTAGCCAACCTCATATCACCACGTTTGAGACACTTGAAAATAGGACATTAACAACACAGTACCTTTTTTGCTCTCTTCCCTCCCTAAGCAAATAAAACTGAAGGAATAGTTTACTCTCGTATTGCTCCAAATCCATATGACTTCCTTCAATGGAACACATTAGGTGAAATTTTGCATATGTTTATGCTGCTCTTTTCCAGAGCAACATTCTGCCACTATGATAATATTATAAAACAAAAGTACATTTGAAAGGTAATACAGATGATTCTGTTCTCATACGGAATTCCTTCACATTGGTTCTTATATAAGGTAACATTGTTGCTGTTGATATTAACAATGAAAAGTGGAAAACGGGAAAGTGACATCAGTTTAACACAGTCCCTTTTTTCACTCCCCCTCCTTCTGCTGATTTGTAGTACCAGTTAGGACACTGTATGCACCCTAGGTTGTAAAAGTGTGCGTGTGTGTTTAGGTTTGCTTGGAGGGATGTACATCCCCTCCTGCTTCTCCGCTTTCTCTGCATTGAAAGTAGCAGGTGGAATCCCAGAGAAATTGTTTCTGGAACAATCCTGAGGCACTGAGCATTCTGCACCTTTGGAATCATGGGTGTGACCCATGGAAAGAAAGTAAGGCTATTTCAATCCAGTTTGAAGAACCTGTTTGTTGCTATGTTAGGAGTGTAAGTCATACATCTACTCTAAAGGTCTGACAGGACTTTTACACACATGGATGATTGTAAATGGACGTTGTTCAAACTTGTTGTAGGCTTAAAATGCTGAAATTTATGAGGTGAGACTGTTTCTTTTGTTTGATGCTATTTTCCTGTTTGTGTGACTTCAAATCAATGTTTGATCATGAAACAATTATTCTAAAATATAAGCTAAAATATACTTATGTGTATGTATATACTTAAAAGTGCACATTAAATGATGAGTTGAGTGTCTTTTAAGTTCATTTGGTTTCAGTTCTTAGGAATATTGTTATTTTAGTATTTATATACTATTATAGTTTTTATGAATTTGAATTAGCTTTTTTATATTTTCAGTTGAATTTTAGGCTCTTTTTGGTCATTTTGTTATGTGCCTTTGACATTATTATTATTATTATTATTATTATTTATTATATTTTAAATTAAGGTTTCATATATTTTTATAGTTTAGGTTTTATTTATTTGAAGTTAGTAATGTTAGTGTTTCAACATTTCTTTGCCAGTTTTTCATCTAATATATATTTGATGTATTTTAGAGTTTTTTAATTTCTATCATTTTTTACATTTTATAATTTTTGTATAATTTTAGTTTATTGCGGCTTTATTTCAGTTAACAAAAATATTTTAAATAGTTTTAGTTTTAGTTAAAAATAATAACCCTGCATTATAGAAACTAAATTTAATCTTCTCAACTCCAGATGTCTTAATCGGTAGCTTTCATGTCTTTTGAATTCTTTCAGTGTAAAAAAAAGTATGTATTTAGTTGCAATCTGTGAAATTAATCTCATTTGAATACTTTCTTTCTGATTTTCTTTCCCGTGGTGATTTAGTCCAAGGACTCCTCGTGACTTTCCTGACACAGTCACATTCTAGACAGCAAACAGATTATGAAGGGAAAATGGAGAGTTTGTTTGGCAGGGCCAGTAATGAGGTGGCTAAATGCCAGCTGGTCCCAAAATGAATTTAGTCCAATATGATCAACCCAGCATGGTGTTAATGCGCACACACACATACCCACAATGCCTCCCTTGTGTTAGTTTAAATCTCTCTAAACACACAGGGCTATTGTCCTCTTCATCAACAGTTTTGGAGATTATTTTCATTCGTTTGGATGGATGAGAGTGCAATGTCCTATTATAATTTTTTGGAAACAATAATAGTGATATGGTTTTTGTACACTACTATGATTACCATGGTAAATATGTTAATCATACAGTACCATGGTAATATGCTGTCACTATATAGCACATGACTGTGAAAAGCAGTGGAAAAAAGCAAAAGTAAAATAAAAATTGTTTTAAGATTATTATTTTTTTGTTGTATTTTGCCTTGTGGTTATATATAATGACTCATATCCATTTCCTTTCACAGGCAGATCATAATCATCAAAGTCATAATTCCGCTTGTGCTCAACCACTTACTGGACCTGGTGAATCAGGTTTTCTACGTTCCTTTCATATTATTTCATGCAGTTACATTGATTAATTGTGCTTTTCATTATTATTACTCATGCTTTCTTGAACAAAGGTGCATTTGTTGCTACAGTCATGTGAGGTGTCCTATTATTTTTCTATGCGAATTAACTTTTCTCCTGGTGGATGCTATTGTCTGTTTTTTTTTTTTTTTTTTTTGTTTGTTTTTTTTAAAGGGACGTTTACCAAAAATTTAAATTTGCTGGAAGATTCACCCTTAATGCCATCAAATAAGTTTTTCTTCATTGAAAGCGATTTGGAGCATTACATTACTTGCTCACCAATGGATCCTCTGCCGTGAATGGGTGCCGTCAGAATGAGAGTCCAAACAGCTGATTAAAACATCACAATAATCCACAAGTAATTCATACAGCTCCAATCAATTAACATCTTGTGAAGTGAAAAGCTGTGTGTTTGTAAGAAAAAGATTAATGATGAAGATATTAACTTCAAACATTTGATTTTAGCTAAAGTCCTTCTCAACTGAAACCAATATTGCTTTCTCCAGTGAAAAAGTCATCTTGTCTGAATCAGGAGAGGAATATGCACAGATCAAACACAATTTACAAGCAAAAACAGTTCTAAACTATAAAATGTCATAAAATATGTTGTCGGATTTTAAAGTCCAATGACTACAGGGAAAGGACTTTTTCACTGGAGGAAGCATCATGGATTATGGACTGGTATTTTGGCCAGAAGTGATGGTTTGAAGTGAAAACAAATCCATAATTACACTCTAAAAATGCTGGGTTGTTTCAACCCAACTTTGGGTCAAATATGGACTAACCCAACCGCTGGGTTAAATTTTTTAAATACAATTTTTAACCCAAAAGTTGGGTTAGTCCATATTTGACCCAAAGTTGGGTTGAAACAACCCAGCATTTTTAGAGTGTAATTATGGATTTGTTCCTTACAAACATGCCGCTTTTTTAAAGATTTTAATTGATGGACTGGAGTCGTGTGGATTTGTTTGTGAATTATTGCAATGTTTTTATCAGCTGTTTGGAATTTGCTGGGGAAAAAATCAGCAAATTTTCATTTTTTGGTGAATTATTCCTTTAATAGCTGCAGTGGCGCATGCATTGGGCCCCCAAAATGAATCCATGTGCCCACACCTTCTCCTCTCATTTACTGAGCTTTCAATCTGCACGAGTGTTGGTTTTTTTTTTTTTTTTTTTTTTGTTTGTTTTTTTTAAAGGGACGTTTACCAAAAATTTAAATTTGCTGGAAGATTCACCCTTAATGCCATCAAATAAGTTTTTCTTCATTGAAAGCGATTTGGAGCATTACATTACTTGCTCACCAATGGATCCTCTGCCGTGAATGGGTGCCGTCAGAATGAGAGTCCAAACAGCTGATTAAAACATCACAATAATCCACAAGTAATTCATACAGCTCCAATCAATTAACATCTTGTGAAGTGAAAAGCTGTGTGTTTGTAAGAAAAAGATTAATGATGAAGATATTAACTTCAAACATTTGATTTTAGCTAAAGTCCTTCTCAACTGAAACCAATATTGCTTTCTCCAGTGAAAAAGTCATCTTGTCTGAATCAGGAGAGGAATATGCACAGATCAAACACAATTTACAAGCAAAAACAGTTCTAAACTATAAAATGTCATAAAATATGTTGTCGGATTTTAAAGTCCAATGACTACAATGAAAGGACTTTTTCACTGGAGGAAGCATCATGGATTATGGACTGGTATTTTGGCCAGAAGTGATGGTTTGAAGTGAAAACAAATCCATAATTACACTCTAAAAATGCTGGGTTGTTTCAACCCAACTTTGGGTCAAATATGGACTAACCCAACTTTTGGGTTAAAAATTGTATTTAAAAAATTTAACCCAAAAGTTGGGTTAGTCCATATTTGACCCAAAGTTGGGTTGAAACAACCCAGCATTTTTAGAGTGTAATTATGGATTTGTTCCTTACAAACATGCCGCTTTTTTAAAGATTTTAATTGATGGACTGGAGTCGTGTGGATTTTTTTGTGAATTATTGCAATGTTTTTATCAGCTGTTTGGAATTTGCTGGGGAAAAAATCAGCAAATTTTCATTTTTTGGTGAATTATTCCTTTAATAGAATGCTCTCTTTTGTTCCTCTCACTTTCTTAGATTTAGTCTCTGATCTTGGATCAGTGATAGACCCTGAGCAGAGATGGGGCAGAGAAGAGGATTTAGACCAGAGCAAGCTGCTTCCTGAGCAAACGGACAGTGGTTACTATGAAGAGCTCATCAGGCCCAAAAAGCTCCACAATCCCGTCAAAGCATCCAAGAGCCACCGGGAACTCCAGAGAGAGCTGATTATTACACACAAAAGGTGGAAATTGAGTTTGAAAAGAATTGAGGCACGAACCAGCTTAGTTGCAGCCTTAATTTATCACCTGACCCAATTCCTAATCTCACTTCAAACAGTACCCACAGAGGGACTGCCGAGTTTAAATCTCTCTTGAATGTAAATGTTTTGTCCAACAGATGGCAGTAAACCCAAACTTGTGTGTGCAGTTTGTAACTAGTGCATTATTATAATCCAAAATTGTGCTTATTTATTTGATGGAACAATGAAGCGTTTAGTATTTTTAATATCTACCATTAGCAAAGATTAATAAACACTGTTACAAGTGTATTTCTCATTGTTAATGTTGGATTATGCATTAACTAATGGAATCTTGTGAAGTGTTATCATATTTTTAATCATTTAATGGTTTAAATATAATAGTTTATAATCATTATTCATCCATTTATACTGTATGTAATACAATAGAAGAATTAACATATGTTTAGGTTGTTCTAAAGGGTGATATTGACCTTAAGGGTCCATATCCTAGATTCCTTTTAATTGCAATGAATGAGCAATTTCTATTATATGCGATATAATAACACTTATCTCATCTTTCAGAGGAGCAGTGGTGGAGGAGAAGCCAGAGTTGCAGAGAGTTCTGCAACAGAGAAACAGAGCTCAAGCTCTGAAACAAGACATAAAACAGGACAAGGAGAAATCACCACTGGAGCAGGAGTTACTGAAGAGACAGATGAGGTTAGAGAAGGTAAAACCTGAAATACCATTCCTCAAACTATATCGAAATTAGTATTTATATACAATATCAGTGTTGAATGGACAATATTGTTTGATATACGCTAATAAGGCCTTTAAATGCTGGGAAGTGATCCAACTTACACAGAATGCTCTGTTATTTTGGTTATTTTTACATCTCAAGTCCAGATCACATTGATCTTGGGTTCCAAAAAATGTGCTGTCAATCGTAATGTAGGGGAGATCAGGGGAAATTGTAACATTTTTACATTTTCCTTCACAAATCACAGACTACGTGAAGTCAGAGTGTTACAATTGCCCCCTTGGTGGGGGTGATTGTAACAGTGTTTGGGGGCAACTGTACCACTGAAAAATAAGTCATATTAACCCACTGTTTCTCAAAGAAAAGCCTACCTCAAAGTAATCACTTTACTGCTGTGGTAGCCTATCTAATGCAAATTTAAATGTAGTTTTACATTTAAATATGTAAATTTTCTAACAGTTTAGTATGTCAACAGAGACAAACAAGGTGCTTACACTGAGCCATGTGGCTCAGGGATAATTGTAACACAATGTTACAATTGCCCCTGATGTTGCAGCCATGATAAAATCTTGTATGCTAGCTAGCCATGCCTATATTAGCCTAGGTTGTTCATGTTAATTTTTTATCAATAACCTATAGTGATAAAATGTAAGATTAAATTCGCAGTCATCTAAACTTTAAACAGCAGAAGAAAAATACTTTCATACCTCAAAATCAGTATTTTGTTAAACTTCTGCTGAGGTGAAATGATTGTGCTCCTTTTTCACAGGCAGAGAGAGAATCCTGCTGAGCATGTGCAGAATAAGTGTCATCACTCTAGCTGTTTTCTGATTGGAGTAATTGAGAGTTACAATTGCCCCCGGTCTCCCTTGCACACTAGGTACTATAACCTATACATCAACACCTCATTCAGAATTGATTTAGCCGTAATAATTCTTCTTCTCAGTTTGAGAGAGAGACCGAAGAGCAGAGAGAAAGGTCAAAGTGCGCACCCGAGTTCATCAGGGTGAAAGAGAGCCTGAAGAGGACAGCGATAACAAGTGCTGTGAAGAAAGAGGTGTAATCACGTATCACCTTACAACACTGATCTACAGGAGTGTTGATACTCCTCCAGCTGCTGATTTGAACAGTTCTTTAGTTTTTTTAGAAAGCTTGGGGTTTGGATTTTGAATGAAATCACAGATTGTGAAAAACCAATGTTGAGGACAGGAATGTTAAAAATGTGGGCTAATGTTATGTCACATGTTAAGCACTTGTAATGGTCTAATAAGATTTCACCTTAATTGCACCAGTGAGAGAAGCACACAAGAACAGAATAACTCCAATGTACTGGAACTGAATCTAGTGTTTGAGTATAGAAATGATTGATCTCCCATATTTGTAGATTATATACTTTTATGATCAGACGGCAATCTTTTCCACTTTTATCTTATGTTATATGTAAATCATTTGGTATGTTCAAATATGCAAACTAGTTTCGGATATAGTGCGCTAGTGCATTTAACAAAATGTGCAGTACAAAAAGAACATCGGGAACACTGTATCCGATAATGCAGTTTCAGATTTGATTTTCCATTTAGTTTGACAAATGAACTGGCACTGTAAATTACAAATTGTAGCATCTCTACAATCTCTACATTTCTTGACTTATTTGAGTCGACAGGCAATCTTAATTATTTAAAATAACATATATAATGCATAGTTTCCCTACATAATTTTTTTTAACAACATACATTATCACACAATATAATAAAATGATCCTTTACAGATATGATATTGTTGATTTATACTGTCTGTGTAAGTGGCTTTTTACTTAAAGGAATAGTTTGTTTCTTAAACAGATTTGGTGAAATTTAGCATTACATTAATTGCTCACCAGTGGGTCCTCTGCAGTGAATGGGTGCCGTCAAAATGAGTCCAAACAGCTGATAGAAACATCACAATAATCCACAAGACTACAGTCCATCAATTAACATGTTGTGAAGTGAAAAGCTGCATATTCTAATAAACAAATCCACCACTGAGGTGTTTTAACTTTAAACAGACTTAAGCCATGTGGATTTCTTGTGGATTATTGTTACTGTTTGGACTCTCATTCTGACGGCACCCATTTACTGCAGAGGATCCATTGATGAGCAAGTGCTGCAATGCTAAATTTCTCCAAATCTGCTCCGACGAAGAAACAAACTCGCCTACATCTTGGATGGCTTGATGGTGAGTACATTTTCAGACAATTTTAATTTGAGTTTACTGTTCCTTTTAAAAGCTTTTCTACTCATGCAATGTTAAAGGTCCCCTGAAATGGCAGCGTTACTCTGTGTTGACGTCATTTTAACTGAAACAGGAAGACAGGGCGGGACATATCAAGCAGCCCCGCCCCTTTTTACAATAGCCAATAGCGTTCGTTTATATCACAGCTTGGGCTAGAGCCGTTCAGACTAGCGGAATACGCCAAAAAATTCCAAAGAAGCTGTTCAGAGCCATTGAGCTCCGTAAAGCCGCATTTGACAGGGTATGCCAGCCATAATCTCATCCATATTGCTATAAAATATAGCATTCTGTGTAGAATTCAAATAGCTCCGATACATTTTGTGGTCTGCGCCGACTCGCGCATGTGATCCGCTACGTGCTGTCGTGTCTATGGACCGGAGCAGAGTGTGTGTGCGGTGCGGTGGTTAGCGTGACACACAATAGCGTTCGTTTATATCACAGCTTGGGCTAGAGCTGTTCAGACTAGCGGAATACACCAAAAAATTCCAAAGAAGCCGTTCAGAGCCATTGAGCTGCGTAAAGCCGCATTTGACAGGGTATGCCAGCCATAATCTCATCCATATTGCTATAAAATATAGCATTCTGTGTAGAATTCAAATAGCTCCGATACATTTTGTGGTCTGCGCCGACTCGCGCATGTGATCCGCTACGTGCTGTCGTGTCTATAAGACTAACATATTGATACTAACACCCAAAAAACTTTAATTTTGATTTCATGGGGCCTTTAACATAAATCAGATGATTCTGATCTCACATGTTTCAGCTAACAACACAACTTAGTTTTTTGTAAATATGTTTTATACATTTTGTAGTCTTTAAATAAAGGGATTTTGACATGTTTGACAGTTTAGAGTATATAAATTGAAAGTACCAACCACAGTCTGCCTTACCATAGCACTCTGATGTGAACTTTATTTGCACTGTACACAAAGATTTTACTGAACACACAATGCATAGACAAGGAGTGTTTATTCATAACATGCTACTACCTGTATATTTTAAGGGTACAAATCATTGGCTCTTCATAACTCCATTGATAACACATGATGCATTGCATCCATACATTTGTAGCTTTTACAAAAAAGATATACAATATATGTACAGTATACATCATGTTTATGTATAATACACATACTGTATTTGTGTCTCCTCTTCCCGAAGTGTGCGCATTTCCATGTGAAAAAAAATGTCATAATCGATCAAGGGAGGAATTAACTACCCAAACACAGGGGTGTTACTTCCTATAGTACTTTTCAAAGCCAAAGTAATTCATAGATGACTCCTAAAGATATTTAATCAGACCTTCTGAGGCAGTTTGCATAATTACCATAATGAACTGCTCATTAGACTGTTGCATTTTTATACTAATTACATCGTTGATTGCACTTGGGTTTGACTCAGTTCTAAAATTAAATATTTTAATTATATATGTACTTCATATTTTAGAATTTGCTTGAATTTAATAAATATTAAATTAAAATTAAAAAAATAATTTTACATTAAAAATAAAAATGTTGTTATATTGACAACACTTCTGACAAACTAAACATTTACTTTATGCAAATAAATGATAAATACAGCTATATCAGACAGATGGAGTGTCAACTCAAGACTAATCGTTCATATGTTTAAAAGGAAAATGTCTTTAATATTAGGGGTCCATTAGCAAAACAAAATATATATATTATTGTTGGCTTCAAGTAAGCAATGTGCTCAAATTGGCATGGATATGATATACTGGTGAACAAGGAGATAAATGTTCTTGCATTGTTCTTTTTGCAGTAATCCAGTTTTAAAGTAATGCCAGTATTGAGTTCTTAAGATAATGTTAAATCAGCATTTCTGTTTTAAAACATAACATGTATATTTTATAAAGAAATAGAAAAAGAAACAAAAGATTAAGTGTCAAAATTTCTTGTGCCTCCGATCTCACAATGACTTGTGACAGCAATAGTCTGTCTTATTTTGCAATTAGTATTGTAGTAAAGATAGGAATTTGATCATCGCTCTTGTAAACATTTTTACGAGGTCATGCAAACATTAAGACGTCTGCTGCACAGAAGAACAGTACAGATTATGGCCAGTGACCCAAACAGAACCTTAACTAATCAACCAATCAGCTCACACAACATGCACAACATGGAATAACTGATAATCATGGAAAAATGAATCTTTTTGGTTGCAAAACTTAATCCGCATTTGTTCCAAAACCCTTCCAAGGCAGAATCCTAATCTTGGAATCTCATAAGTGAGTGATTTCAAACACTCTACAACAAATAATGCCTCTCATGTGAAGCGCATATGACACTCGACTCACAATTGATTACAACAGAATTTGATGCCGGCATACTCGAAAAAGCATAAATCTACATACACAAATATTGGGTTAAATAGTATTTTTACTGATACTTTTTAATATTTAGTTAAATATATTTATTAAACTTGTTGCACTGCATAATGAGATTGCTTTGGAAGCAAAGGATACACTCTGCCATATACAGTATTTTTGGCCAAAATGAGGTGTCTTAAAAGATGGCATAATGTTGCGGCATAACGGGAGTGTGCATCTAATGCCTTCTCACTACACTTAGGCCCAAATTTAAGATTTATATAATTGAATTGCTCATAATATTTCCATCCATTTGGATTACACAGTTTTAGTATAAACAAAGTAGTAAACTTAATGTGATGCATATTTTCACACATAAATGAAACGTAAGATTTTGCACTCAAATTACATATTTTATTAACTATTTGCATCTATGGGATTTTATTTAAATATAATCACGTAATCAAAATGCATTAACTTAAATAGCTTAGAAACAGCATAAAGCTGGTAATTTGGAAAACAATGAAATGTATTCAGTTAAAAATAAAGGTATGAACAGTTAAAATATGGCTAGTTGTGGAACAGGCAATTTTCATTTAAATGCATGAGATTGAAACAAATTGGATTTATTGAGGATAAATATATAAACTGGCTATTGTGTATTTAAAACACATTTATTAGTAATATTGCAAAAATCTTCCCCGTTTCATTTATTCATGACGGTATGACTGACAAATATGCATTACGTTAATTTATTAGTTTGTTAATGTTAAAACTCTAATTCAAATGGCTGGATATTTTATATACAAATATATTCAAGTATATATATATATCTTATTATAAAGCTATAGACTACTTTTGCCCCATAAATTCTAAAACTAGAAATCTTTATTGAAAACGGAGATTATCTATGTTTGATTTTGCATTTAATCTGGGTGCAAAAAAAAAAAGAAAAGCATTGGATTGTGGCTCAAATCTCTTCACAATTAACCCGTTCTGTCCACATGCTTCATATGAACAACAAGATCATGTGATCTCCGTAACAGCTTGGAAATATTCCTGCTCTGACTTCAGTAAGCTCACTTCGGCAGTTTTATACCAGTCTGAACCAGATCACAAAATCAACAACATGGACAATTCTACCCAACATACCTTACAAAACAAAACCACAATGGATTAAGGCGTGAAAATGTCTTAAAGATATAACTATCTTGTTTCCTCATAAATTTATTGCCTGAGCAAGTGGGGCTTAAGACATTAATATTTATTAAGACATTAACTAATGGCTTTTCAAGAAAGTCCAAATTGCTACGGGGTACAGACCTGAACATTTTCTTTAAAAAAATAATAATTAAATAAACCTTACATAAAAGCACAAATTAAACATGTTGTCTTTGGTTGGGGTACAGAAATATTAATCGGACAAAATAAAATGATAGAGAAGTTACATATGTGTCAATGAAATACCCAAGTCTGAATGTCTGGAACAATGATGCTCTCCTCTCACGTCCCACCAGCAGCACTAGGTCCATCTAGTGCATGCTACCAGGAAAGCTCTGTGTTCCGGGTCAGACTGGTGCGGTGGATGTGCATGTGTGGGTTCCTCTAGGTTCTGCTTCAGATCCTGCTGGTTGGTCGGCAGCAGTAAGCACAGCTTCTGAGACTGTCCCGATCGGCACTGCCTCGACGGCCGTCCCCACTCGGGGAACCTAAACATTAAAGTTTATGTGAAAATGAACAGCAACAGGATCTTAGAAATATAAGTAATATTTAAGAAATATATAAAATATTAGTTCAGATCTATTAACATATGTACTGACATATCGCTTGAGACTGTTATAAAAATTATAATTCAACTTTTTTTTTTTTGTACTAATTATGCACAATGCACATTTCATAATATTAAGCCTTAATGCCACTATTGAGGAGTATTGTATGATCTTTGAATAATATTGGTCTTTAAATGCAATATATTTAAAGTGTACCTAAAGTATCCTTGCAATGGTTCCACTTTAGCACAATCAAATATACTTCAGAATATCTTTAGTTGGACTTTAGTATAGTATACTAAAATGTTTAGTATACTAAAAGTACAATTGCAGCGTATTTTTATTACGTACATAAATATGTTAATGCATTTGTAGTATACTTGGCATGAAATAAATGTATTTCAAATACATTTGAATAAAATATAAATTATTTATTTTTAAATAGGGTAGCAAAAAAACAAATAAGTTTAAGTACTAAAATGACTAAAACGAGAATTTAAATAAAATAAAGCTAAAAACAGAAATAAAAAAAATGGCAAAAGCACTTAAAACTTCTAAAAATAACAGCTAATTAAAAATATGAATAAATATTAATATATAAAAACACATGGCAAATCTTTTACTGTATATTAAAAGCTGTGAGGCACTCTGGGTTTTTTCTTCGTTTGTTTATATATATATATATTAATACAAGTACATAAATGTGTGTGTGTGTGTGTGTGTGTGTGTGTGTGTGTTTTGTGCCATATGAACATCAAAAGCATCAAAATTTTAATGGAACTATCAAAGAATTTAAAAATAAGAAACATGCATTAGACAAATTTTTACAATAAAACATTACAACATTACAATAAAAATATATAAGAAATTTCCATTCATATATTTAACAATAATTCTTTACAAAACGACTAAACGTTTTAAATAAATGAACAAACGAACAAACATTGAAATGATTGGAATCAGCCCGAAATCTAGACAGTCCAATAAAAAATGATTCAAACACATTACTTTACTCATTACCTTATCAATTATCTTAAAATTCAAGATTAGCTTTTAGGTTCATACATTTAATACATGCTGTGGTGCTTGCTATTTTTGTACAACAAAAAAAAAAAAAGTCAAATGAAATCCATCACAAACTCCTCATGCTCATGCTTTCTTAATGGGTTGTATGTACTAAAATTGGGACCTAATAATTCCTGCATTCTATTTAGGATGGATAGTATGTGACTTTCATTGGAGAATGTTCTCAGACATACTGTTCTCATCTTCCTCCTCGTCCTCATCCTCCTCCTGGTCGAGCTCTTTGGCAGGCAGGAGCAAGTGTCTGTGGTAGGGGCTGGTGGTGGTGATATGGCTCGGCCCCTCTAGGCTGGTGCTCAGCTGCAGTCTCCGCATGTGTCTGACCACTGCTGTCGCATTGAATGCTTGCTACGGGGGCAAGAGCAAGAAATAACGTGCCTCTAAAATATGTTTACAAGCATCTTTGGGAACATTTCTGAGATTAATGAGAAAATCCTATAACAGTTCTAGAATGTCTATCTCTCTCTCTCTCTCTCTCTCTATATATATATATATATCAGTGGCATGCGGTGGTGTTTTAAAATGAGGCAGTTATATATACTGTATATATGGGAAGTCGTGGCCTAATGGTTAGCGAGTCGGACTCGTAACCCAAAGGTTGTGGATTCGAGTCTCGTACCGGCAGGGATTGTAGGTGGGGGGAGTGAATGTACAGCGCTCTCTCCCACCTTCAATACC
>NW_015558623.1:235583-253340 GCF_001515605.1 Sinocyclocheilus anshuiensis | reverse complement strand
AGGTGCCCTTGAGCAAGGCACCGAACCCCCAACTGCTCCCCGGGCGCCGCAGCAAAAATAGCTGCCCACTGCTCCGGGTGTTTGTTCACGGTAATAACAATAACAACAACGTGATATCTGATTTGAAAAAGTAGAAAAAAAAGTTTGACAAAACGCTATTCGAACCCCGGTCGATTGCGTCAAAAACGACTTCCACACATACTTCACCATCTGCGCTACTGGAGCTGTTATTAGACGATAGTCTTTTGTAATGCTTTGTAATCACACATTGATGGGCGGAGTTAGTGGGCTATTTGCACTTGTAACACTCCGTTTTTTTATTTTTTAACTGATGTTCAGCTGTTTCGGGTCATCGTCAGTAATTTTTCTTGTCTTCACCACCTGGCTACTGTTGTAAAATGTTGAGAGATTCAAACAAAAAGTAATCAACAAATAGAACAAAATAAAAAATAATAAAGACTGCAAGTGACGTCGCTAGCGGAAGTGCAAGTGTCTGAGAGTGCAAGCCTGAGAATGGACGTCTGAGAGTGCAAGCGCCAAGCTGCAGCCAGACCCTTCTGGAAATGCGCGCCAGTAATCGGCGGTGCATTTTGGGTAATGTAGTTCATGACTCAAAGCATGTTATATGTGTTAAAGAGAAGAAACGGAAACTGAGTTGTTACTTTGGTATTGTAAGTCGCCTGCATATTAGAAAAATGGGGCAATGTACTAACTAAATGATGTATTTGCAGATTGTGAAACCAGAACAGATGATTGTTGTAACACTGTCCCATTTCATGCTTGCAGGTATGAGTTATTGTGTTCATTTTGTTTTATTATTGTTTTATTAATTATCAGTGTTCATAAATCATCCGCTCACGTGACTTTCCCCCATTCAACTCAATGACGGCACGCTTTAGGGTCTCTGTAGAAAGTCTAATGGACCGAAGGGAGGCAAGCCTCCGCTCTAACTTTACCTGCGGGTGTCGCTGTTGGGACAGTGTTACTTTATAAAAACGAGTGACTTTTAGACATTTAATGTTATATTTAGTCATATTTGCGTTGTTTTATTTTTGTAATATCGATTATTTTCTCATCCACTTTTGAGGAGAGGAGACACTGCCTCCCTTGCCTTCTCGGAGGAAATGCCCCTGATATATATATATATGACATGTATATACACTGAACAAAATTATAAACGCAACACTTTTGTAATTTTGACCCATACAATGTATTTTTGGCTATTGCTACAAATATACCCCAGCGTCTTAAGACTGGTTTTGTGCTCCAGGGTCACATATATATATATAGCAAGTTGTTCTTGACAGACCAAGTAAGCCATATTTGAAGAACGTCACGCAGATCTGTTGGGCTGGAAATGCAAAATGTGGATGATGTACAAAAAGGATGATGTAGTGGGATTCTCACCTTCCATTTACTTTTAGCAAAGTTCTTCTTGATCTGAGCGCTGACAGACTCATGAATGTTCCTGTCGAGAGCCGTGTCTCCAGAAATCCTTCAAAATCAGAGATGGGGGACGAGTTAATAATACAATTTTGGTGAAAAGAGGAAAAGGATATTATGATCATAGATAAAGTTAAAAAATAACACTTATTTTTAGGTAATCCTACCATGGGTGCTGTAAAGCCTGCTCACACATGTATCTCAGAGACGGCTCTTTCTCCATCAAGTGACTGATGAAATCCTTGGCTAGGATGGGATATGATCAACAATATGTTTGTCAAACAATATTCAAGAAAATAGAAATGCCCAGGATAGAGCTCATCAGTAGTTTTGAGAAGGTTTTTTTATTCACTGTCTGCACTCCTATTTGCAGACAAGTCACATTATATAAAAATGAACTCAGCTCAATGTTGTTACATCACTAATGGTATTTTTATTTTTAAAAACCTACAGTTGAGCTCAACGGGTGCGATCTTTTGTATCAAGAACATCTCAAAATGATCTACCTGAGTCAGAGATGTCGTCCCAGTATGGAGAGTCAAACTCATACTCTGCTTTGAGAATCTGCTCGAACAGCTTGGCATCATTTTCATCGTAAAACGGAGGGTAGCCACATAAGCTGCAAAAGACATAGCTTTGTAATAACAACCAACTGACTGTTAATTATCCCTCTTATTATTTGGTTCAATGAACAAGCAAACAAACAAATAAATAAAATATTGATTTAGATTGAAATATTGATTTAGATTTACTCATTTTAAATATCTGACTATAATTTGGAATGAATAATACATAAACAAAATAAATAAATTCCTATAAGAATTGACCATAAACAAACAAACAAATAATATAACAAAAATGAAAAATAAAAATATCAGAATTGACCATAAATAAAAAATAATTTTAAAAATACTATAAAAATTGACAAACAATAAATAAATATGCACAAACCAAATATTTGACATGACAAATGAATGAATATGAAATATTGATTTATATTTACTCATTTTAAATATCTGACTATAATTTGGAATGAATAATATATAAAAAATTAATTACTATAGGAATTGACCATAAACAAACAAACAAATAATATAACAAAAATGACAAATAAAAATAATATCAGAATTGACCATCAATAAAAAATAATTTTAAAAATTCCTATAAAAATTGACAAACAATAAATAAATAAATAAATATTCACAAACCAAATATTTGATAAGACAAATAAATGAATGAATATGACATATTGATTTATATTTACTCAATTTAAATATCTGACTATAATTTGGAATGAATAATACATACAAAAAATTAATTCCAATAAGAATTGACCATAAACAAACAAACAAACAAATAATATAACAAAAATGAAAAATAAAAATAATATCCGAATTGACCATAAATAAAGAATAATTTTAAAACTCCTACAAAAATGGACAAACAATAAATAAACAAATAAATATGCACAAACCAAATGTTTGATATGACAAATAAATGAATGAATATGAAATATTGATTTAGATTGAAATACTGATTTATATTTACTCATTTTAAATATCTGACTATAATTTGGAATGAATAATACATAAAAAATGAATTTCTATAAGAATTGACCATAAACAAACAAACAAATAATATAACAAAAATTGACCATGAATAAATAATAATTTGAAAAAATCCTGAATGAATGAATATTAAATATTGATTAAGATTGAAATATTGATTTCTGTTGATTCATTATAAATATATCAATAAATATGGATTGACCATAAATACGAATAATTACATACATTTAATAAATTAAATCAGATCAAATAAATAAATTCCTAAAAAATTGACAATGAATGAATAAATAAATATTTAAAATAAATATGCACAATTTGTGATATGACAGATGCAGATCAAGGAATACTTACAGAATATAAGAAATCACTCCTATGGACCAACAGTCTACAGCTTTACTGTATGGTTTTTGTGCCAAGACCTCTGGAGCTGATTGAGAGAGAGAAGCTTTCAGTGTTCCTTTTTTCTGTTTAGTTCACTTTCCTTTTGAGCTTTGTAGAGAATGAGGGCAGCATCAAAGAGGCACTTTAAAGAAGCTAACACTTGACACTGTGCAGCATTTCAAACGACTGAGAGCCTCTAAAAACTGACACATTACTGACCTTACTAAAGATGGTAAGATATAGATTGAAAAAGGCAGAAAACAAAATAGCCCTCACTCGTACCTACGTATCCAGGTGTTCCACAGGCAGTTGACATCACACTTCCTGAGTCCTCGATCTTAGACAGGCCAAAGTCACTGATCATGATATTGGAGTCCTCCTCCATACTGTAATACAACAGATTCTCTGGCTGCACAGAAAGAGAATGACATTAAATCAAGTTTAATCACATTAAATCAAGTCATATCTTGCTACATTTAATGGACAGCCATTGGTGAACTTTTTTCATATGTGTAACACCATGTTGTAATCAGATGTGACAAATGTTTTTCTCATGACAATCCATGACAAATAGCATGCAACAGGGCATTTTATTGGTCACTTGGGCTATGTCTGGAATAGAATACTACTATAAAACTCTTACTATTTTTATAAAAGTCCAAAATGTGCGATATACACCGACATTCAAAAGGTTGGGGTCAGTAGAATTTTTTTAAAGATATTAATACTTCAGCAAGGTTGCATTAAATCGATCAAAAGTGACAGTAAAGACATTTCAAATATCACAAAAGTTTTCTATTTAAAAAAAAAATGCTGTTCTTTTGAAGTTTAGATTTATCAAATAATCCTGAATTGAAAAATGTATCACGGTTTCTGCAAAAATATTAAGAAAAACAACTATTTTCAACATTAAAGTCTGTGCAAAGCAATATTAAATATGTGTTCTGAGTTTATCACACCACAGAAAAATGTGTTATTAACCACCCAGCCAAATTTGAAAAAAATAATTAGAAAAATAGGCATTAGTATACTGCGCAGCATGCAGTACTGTAAGCAATACACTTGTATTCTATTCCAAACACAGCCTATTTCTGTCAAGTTATGTAGCACTACCTACTGTTAAATCTCATTGGTCAGATTTTCAGCTCCACACAGCTGAATATTAAACATTAAACACTTTTGTCAGTGATTTTGTCCCTTCGTGGCAGTATTTGGCTTTCAGTGAGGACAGATTGCATGCTGAATAATTTGTCACATTATGCCTGGTTAGAAAGGCAGAGCATAATTATAGGGAAAGAATAGGTAAGCTTTACCTTCAGGTCTCTGTGCACAATGCCCATATCATGCAGATACTTCACCGCATCTAAAATCTGCCGAATGAGTTTGCTGGCATCTCTCTCGGTGT
This sequence comes from Sinocyclocheilus anshuiensis, assembly GCF_001515605.1. Lineage (NCBI taxonomy): Eukaryota > Metazoa > Chordata > Actinopteri > Cypriniformes > Cyprinidae > Sinocyclocheilus > Sinocyclocheilus anshuiensis. The sequence goes on along the minus strand of NW_015558623.1, from coordinate 248,543 downwards.
AGAAGCCCTTTTCTACAATCCTGTCAAAGAGCTCTCCACCCGATACGCTGTGAAGACCCACACAAACAAACTACAATTAGCACCTCTACTACAATCACACAAGAATTCTATTGACACTGCAAATTAAACCAACATCAGCCAGTATCTAAGTAAAGTATGTCACTATGGTTGATGTTGTTGTGAGTGCTGAGAAAAACTCACAGCTGCATGACCAAATACAAATGCGACTGACTTTCGAAGATGTCTTCCAGTGAAACAATATTCTCATGTTTTATTCTGAAAAAAAAAAGAAAACACCAATGATTAGATCATAAATTGGTGGTCAGACTTATTATTTTAGCTGAAGGACAGTAAAATGGTCTAAGATCATTAAATTATCTAGGGACCAGAACATCAGAAAGTCTAGTTTTTCTTGTAGGGTTCAACTTGAACAGGATGCAATTCATATTTTACATTGTGTTTATGTTGATTTACTTGACTATAAGGCAGTGATATTTTTATATTACTTATATACTATTATAGTATGTATAAATATTTGGAATTAACTTTTATTTTTGCTTTCAGGTTTCATTTTAATTTTAAGTTGTAGTAATTTATTTGATATGTGTGTTTGTTTTGTTTATTTTTATATATTTCTATTTAACTTTTAATTTTTTTTTATTTAATTTCTTTAATTTTAATTTTTTTTATGTAACTTTTATTTTATTTCAGTTTTAGCTATTTTAGTACATCAACTTATTTATTAGCAATTTTAGTACATCAACTTATTCATTTCATTTCTATTTTTCATTTAAATCTTTTAAATTTCAATTTTTGGATGAATGAATTGAATGAATGAATGAATGAATGAATGAATGAGTTTTAATTCCCAAGTGTGCACTTTAATTTAATTTAATTTAATTTAATTTAATTTAATTTAATTTAATTTAATTTAATTTTTCTAATCTAATTTAAGCTTTATTTCAATTCGGAAACCTATTTTTAATAATTTTAGTTTTTGTTAACAATAACTAGACTGCTGTAAGGAAATGTAATATGAGTGTTAATGTTATTGCATTGCTCTAAAGATCTTTTCACGCTCTACTCACGATGGCTTTCCTTCCTTCTTCCCTATTTTTAATGCACTTTCTCAGTCTCTACACCAGCTATACTCAAATCAAACATTAATAACATTTTGCTCCATCTCCATTTGACTTCCTCTCTTTTGGTTTCCTGCTTTGCATGCTTTGATTACAGTTTTTCACACCAATGGTGGGAATCTCTCTCTCTCTTAATTCTATTCCTATTCCTCCTCTTTGGTCCCTTCCTTCCTCTCTTTCACAATACTGCTGCAGGGAACCTCCATACCATCTCAGCCTCTGTGTGTGCTGTTGCCCTGGCAACAGAGACACTAAAAATAGGACGATCTCCAGTGCTCTTGACATTTCCGGTGCACACACTTCTACAATTTCTAAAGCTATAGCACATTTTTTATGGCACAGATAGCATTTACAAGAGCTTTTCGTCTCTCAAAGAGCAATCTGGCTTTTAAGAGGAAAAGGAAGACACCTTTCAGCATCTTGACTGCCATTTATCCTTAACACAACCTCACAAAGAGTCAAGCACTCGGCAGCACCCGTCCTATATCTGCACACAAATCATGACATGGTTTCGCTTGATCTCAAACAGTGCTGTCATCTGCTATTGGCCCTGTAATCAAGGAGTTCAGTACACTGCAGACTACAGGTTTCCTCTGTTTGGCTCTCTCCGTGAAAAATATATCCTGTCCTGTATAAAACATTAACAGCTTAATCCAGCCTAAGGCCAAGTTGGTCCTCAGCTGGTTTAGATGGTTGATCCACCGGCTGTGCATCCTGACTATCTAGCCAGACTGTTTTTTTTTATGCTGTAAATCATTAGAGAGTCAGTTCTGACCTGTGTAGCACAGCAATCTCATTCTCAATGCTGTTTTCCTTGCCCTCCAATGCTTTCTTAGGGATGCATTTGATGGCTACGAGTCGCTGGGTCTGCTTCTCCTCAGCCAGGAACACCTCAGAGAACGCCCCCCTGGAGGACAGGAAAGATGGAGTTAGTGGATATTTAACTTTCCCGCAGTGGACCTTTAAGTTTTTGCTTTGAAAGTAGACATTAACCAATATATTGACCAGAGCTGCATTTCCCAAAAGTAAATGCACTCGCGGTCTCTATGACCTACTTAGGCTAATTAATTGACCACTAATTCAAGATTATTAACATGAGCCAGTAAGCATAATCAAATTTAATTATTAAAAAAATTTTTTTTTTTTGGTAATGGTCATTGTAAATATTACAGATATTAATTACATAAAGAGTTTTAAATATTTCTTGTAAATATTACATGATAAAAACTGCAATTGCAATTATTATGTGTGTCAAGTTTGCCACCAATATATGATATAAATCTGGGGTTTGCCTTAAATATTTATATACAGTTGAAAATAATGACCAGGAATAAGCAGCATAAAATAACATGCTACCTATCAAAAGTTTGAGGTCTGTAAGATTTTGGTATGTTTTTGAAAGAAGTCTCTTATTAATGCTTATTAAGGCTTCATTTATTTAATGAACATACTTTTTTTTTTTTTAGGATTCTTTGATGAATAGAAAGTTCAAAAACTACATTTATTGAAAATGAAATCTTTTGTAATACTATAAAAGTTGTTACTGTCACTTTTGATCAGTTTAATGCATCCTTGCTAAATAAAATTATTCATTCATTTAAAAAAACAGTGTAACTCTGAACAGCTTTAAAAGTTAATGCACTAGCGTTTTTCTACATCACTGATGGAAAAAGCAGAAAAAAAGGTGATTTTTACCCTGTAATTCAACCCTGATTGTTGTGTAACAGGAAGTAAACAGTGCTGACACCTTTTCCAGAGTATTTTTCTTTTTGTGTGTGTTGTTTGTGCAACAGAAATATTGTGAACGGCTGAGATTTTATCAGGTCAGACTCGTCTGGTGGGGAAAGATGAAACAGTGTGCTGCAAGTCTGCATCCTCCAAAGGGACACAGGTAGAGCCAGAAAAAGACAAACAGCACAAGCTGTTTAATCATCCAAGGAATGTTTCCATGTGTTTAGGCATCTGGGTGTGTGTTTGTCCTATTTCGAGCATCCTTTCAGGGTTTTACAGGATTGTAGCCAAAACATTCATTCTTGTTCTCTTCCTTAAACACAAAGCCTGTGTGTTAAAACGAGCACTGTCATGTATAATCTAGCTGTCCCAAACACACACTCCCTAAACTGCCTTCTTAATCACAGAGGGAGCAATTAAACATACAATTTGCCACTAAGGAAAAGAGAAATAAACAAGTCAGAGAATAAATGACAGTAGAGGAAATGTATTTTCCTCTCTTCCAAGACTAGTATTAAAATGCTAATTATCATTTCAAACATTTCATTCTTCTTGTCTCGAACTATTCAAAAATAACATCTAAATATGAATACAGATACCCAACTAACAAAAATATGTTCTAAGAACATTTTGTACCCATTAAGCTATGGAAACGTTATTTCTGAGGTTCTTTGTACATTCAAAACGTCCTATTTTTTAAACGTTTTAAACGTTTTTTTCTTGGTTGAATGAATGTTAAAAGAATATTCCATTATATCATTTCACAAACATCATTGGAATATTACTGTTAAACGTTCTCTGGACGTTCTGAAATGAGTAGTAACATTAAAAAATTGAAAGAAAAACATCAAAATTAAACATTTCAGAAAAAAAGTTTCATGAATGATGCATAAATAACGTTTTTGTTGTAATGTTTTGAGAACATTATAACTTTGAATGACATTCTAATCACGTTACTGGAAGAACGTTTGTTCTTAACTTTGAGAGAACCTTTAAAAACATTTGAATATTCAAATTTGACTTAATATTTAAAACTCTTTCAAAATGAAGAAAAACAAGTGAACATGCAAGGGCATTTTGAGAATAACAGGAAATTTGGACTCAGCAATTATGTGTTGTGTGCAATTTTTTGAAATCACAGAAGCTTGCAAGCGTGTCTGTTTGCATGAGGATGATTTCAATTAAAAGGACCTTATGATATGTTGTTGTTGAGATAATAATAATAATAAAACAGAAATCTCCAATGACCTGGAAGTCATGCTAGTGAGTCATGATCACATCAGTGTTGTTTAGTGAGAGAGAACAGCTCATAAAGCGCTGCAGTTGTCAACAAACTTTCTACTGGACTCGTATCACAGACTTATCAGACTGCATGCCTTAAGTGGAAAGGGGGAAGTGCAGGGGCAAAATGGAGGTCGGGAAGAAAGAATGAAGGAAAGAACGAGCGAGTGAGAGGAAATGAAGAGAGCGAGAGCTGTGCTGTTGCCATGAGACATGGTGTAATTAAGGCCTCCCATGGCTTCCTGTGGGTAAAGGAGGAGGAAGAGAGGAGAGAGAATGGAGATTAGGAAATGATACAAGACAGCCATGTGGGTGTTTGGGTCTGTAAATAAGAAAATTGTTTCGCAGAGACATATTACAAGGCCAATCATTTCCCAACAGCAGCTCTGTGCACTAAAATAGATTAACAAAATGCTCATGGTGTAAAGTGTTTCTCTAGTGAGGGGTTCAGAATCATATAGAGACAAAATAGTTTATGTGTCAATAAAAAGTGAAAACAACATCACTGAAAGGAAAAATTACAAACATACATTCATACTAGTTATATACATTAATGTTTATATTACATTACACTGTTTATGTTGCATAAAATGTTTAAATGTCCTACAATGGTGCTGAGAGATTCTTACTGGTCTCTGAAAGCATTATTAGATTAGCTAAAAATATTCAAATTTTACCTAATATTTATTTCAAACTCTTTCAAAATATGTACAAAAACAATAAATAAACATGCAAGTGTATTTTGAGAATGATAGGAAATGTGGGCCTAGTCATTATATGTCAGTTTTCTGATATCATAAAAGATAAAAGTATTTTTAAAATATTTTTGCTGTTGCATTATACTTACTGTTAATTCACTGTTTTAATAACTATAAAAATATAAGGAATTTAACTCTAATTTAATTAATAAAAGCTGAAGATTCTCTCTCTCCACACACACACAGAGACACACACACACACACACTTATTTTAGAATGTCAAGTAGAGTTAATCAAGTAATACTGACGCTGCATTTCATTTAACCAATGTACCTGACCTGGAAAATAATCTGTAAAGCAATAATCCAATCATTTCAAAGATTTAGTGCCGGAACACTAGACATCTCTCATTATTAATTTAACTGCTGAAAAAACTCAACTTTTTATCTATTATGCTTTCATCTGTCACAATTAATTATCAGTTTAATTTTTTACATTAAATTTATGAAATACATTTTTTTTTCTCAGCAAATATTGATAAAATTGATTGATATCCCTTGTAAAAAGCCATTTAAAAACCTGCTCTGAATCATACAGACTCACTCTAACAAGCTGTGATTAATAATTGAATAAAAATGCAGCATGAGTGGCCCTGATTTCTTTTTTTATGGATGTCTTTTAAAAGGCTAGGTTGTTTGGGGAGCTTTTTCTGTACTTTTAGACTCCCTTAGAAAACCGTATAGATTTGGTCATTACTACTGACTGAAAAAAACTCTGACATCATAACAACCTGACAAAACTCGCCAAATAAAACTGGTCAACACAAATTCTTCTTTCAAAACACCTTTCTCATTTTGTTTAGGAAGGTTGGGAGTTTAAATCAACAAAAGAAGCTTCCAGACAAAAACAGCTCAGAAGCTCATTCATCTTACTTCTGTGACACTCACATAAACATAAACTTTTGTCTAAAAATAAAAGATCCTGTCACCATAGCAACCAGTGCACGTTTCTGCCCTCTTTGTAAATAAGATGAACACTGTGAATGACTAAACCAAAAACAAAACAGTAAAGTCAAAATGATGTTTGAATTCTGATTTGAAAGGGCACAAATATAAACAGTCCATTTTGTTTCCTAAATATCACAGTTTTCAAACAGCAACACTAAAAAATACTGAAAAACAATCACAAATTTTAAATACTAACCTCATGTCTTACAAAAAACAGACCTTCTTCTATTTACAGAAACAAGATAAGCAAACTGTTATTTGTATATATTAGTTAGCGTAATGACTTAAGCACTTACATAACATTTCATAACAAAGTCTCCAACGTACCACCCATTCCTCATTATGCTAACAGCCATGTACTTTTGTATAAACTGTATAAATTACAATATGGAAAATAAGCAGAATGGATAATGCTTACAGTCGCAAATAACTGTTAGCACAACTCTTATCTCTTTTTAGAGCTACTTACTCAAACATTAGATACAGTCTCTCGATATACTGTAGCAAATCCTACACAGTTTGCTAAAATTAAAAACTCCCTAGTGTCCAATGTGTCTCACCACCGCCCAATGAAGATGAAGTGTCCAATTGTGAACCGTTTTCCATGTTTTTAATCAAAATCCAGGTCCGCAGCTAGATAAGCCAGAACAGATACAATTTCCCAAGAATAAATCAATTGACTCCACTCACAGAATTCACGGATAAACCAATTCCATAATCTACTTTAGAAAAGAGGCTTTCTGTCAACATATACAGTTAAATACTCTGAACAACGCCTTACTGGCAAACTCAGCGCTGGGTTATATTTAACCCAGCATTTTTTAGAGTGTAGGTTACAGATTTGCCTATGCAGAGAAACCGTTCCATTTTCTGTCTATAGTTGCATTAATGTGAGATTAATCATGCAGAACAGACAAAGAGCACTTTTTGATTTATGACCAGTATGTGGTCTGCGAGTACAGAATGACAGAAATCTTTTGAGCCATCCTTCTAAAGATTAGCAGGCTAACTTTTCCCATAATATTTACAGATTGCTTCTGCATTGCTATTGGTACAACATACCTCAAGGAAGTTCTCCTTGAGGTTTTGGACTATCCCATGATTTATGACTCTCTTACTCTCTGTTTATTTCTGCTGATGGGGCAGACAGGTCCCCGCTGCAGCAATCTTGCCTACTACACAGTCCGCTTCAGCTCATTCAGCTCTCTGTAGAATTCGTTGTTTGCTGACAAAAGAAAACAAGCATGGCCTGTGCCTCTCAGCACAAAGCTAAAATTGCTCATTGAAATTGATAGTTCTATTGTAGCACTTACAATTAACTGCACTGTTCCAGTCCAATGCAAGATATTTAGTACAACTATAGTTATATATATAGTGTCCACATGACTGTTCACTGACCGTCTGATGGATGTGACAAGCAAGTGTCTGCCAAATGTTTAAATATAAATGTCTTGTACAGTAATGCTATACAACTTAGTTCACCAAGAAACAAGTCATGTTTGCAAGGTACAACGGGCTTCATTTATGAAACGAATTGTGTAAACCCGTTCTACCATAAATTGTCACATTCAATTCAATGCAACAGTTTATGTAACACCATGTCTACATTAGTCCAAACCTGTGTAAATTTCTATCTTCTGCTGAACACAAATGAAGATATCTTGAAAAATGTGCGTAAACAAACTTGTTTCTGGTCCCCATTCACTTCCACAGTCTTTTTTTCCATACTATGGAAGTCAATGGGGACCAACAACTGTTTGATTACGCAAACAGTCTGCTCACGAAGGCATATTAATTTTTAACAAAAATACTGAAAAATCAGTAGTATTGTGAAACATTATTACAATTTTAAATGACTGTTTTTGATTTAAATATATTTTAAAATTTTAATTTATTCCTGTGACTGTAAAACTGAATTTTCAGCAACCATTACTCCAGTCCAAGGAATATTTATTTATTTATCTGTTTATCAGTTGGGCTGCTTAATATTTTTTATGGAAATTGCAAAACATTTTTCAGGATTCTTTGATGAATGGAAAATTCAAAAGGAAAGCATTTATTTGAAATAAAAATCTTGTAAAATTATAGCCTACATGTTTTTTAAAGTGATTTTTGATCAGTTGAATGTTGAATGAATGTATTAATTTCTTTCAAGGAAACAATCTCACTGATCCTAAACTTTTGAACAGTACAGTGTTATCATGTTTACAATTCATAGAAATCAATCCAGGATATTTGTAAATAAAGTAAAAAATGTATTCATGTTAAAAGGGAAATGAAAGTGGCAGGGAAAAACTTTCAAAAATAGAAAAGTGGGATCCGTCAACTAAAGATGCACTGCAGTTTGCTGTAATGTATCCACCTCTAAACAAGACCTAACAATAAAGAGAACTGCACTTGGCCACTTTAAGTTTATACTATATCATTAAAATTGTCTCCTTCTGTTAAAGTAGACATTTCTTTGCCAGAATAAGCTGCAAAGTGGTCCAAACTTTATGCTGACAGTCAAACACAAAGGTATTAAGGACTGAGGTTTCGGTGCAGCAAAGGTCACGACTGACAATTGCTCCACAGTGATGCTAAGAATGTATCTCTGCTGAGTGTGTAGCATGCATGGCTCCAAAGAAGGGGATTTTACATGAGGCTGGCCATGTGAACTCAAGCTGAAGTAAGCATGCCCAAATGTTTATGTTATGCCATCTGAAATAGCAGTCATTCTGGCTGCAGGAGGGGAGAGACACTCATAACAACCCCCTGATGAATATTATATGCTTGAGTATGTGTCTGTGTGTGTGCGTGTCTGAAGGTTTCATCACAGCTCTACGCTATAGTGACTTTCCCCTCAGCAGTGCCTTGGAGGTTGGCGATGTGCTTCCCACCCAGCATTCACCGTCCTGCTTCTCACGTGCTTCGTGAAAGATCTTGCGTGAGTGTCGCTAAGATTCGGCGTGGCAGATCGGTCTGTCCATCTGTTTATCCCTCTCTCTGGCCCTCGTCCTCAGCCATGTCGCCCAAGATGCGGTGAACGTGACAGTAAAATGTACACACTCTGCACACGCACGCGCTATAAATATATCTGCAACATAAAAGGGCTAGTGCACTTAGGGTCGACGAACGCTCTCTTGTCCTCTACTACGACTGAGTTCATGAATAATAGAAACATTGCCAGGTCTACATGACTTCAAAACAAACTGAAATTTTGTTGTTGCTTTTGTAAGAAAGCATCTGGGAATAATATAAATGCGAATGTTAAATTTAACAAATTCCCAATATTGACGGATAATGAAAGCCATGCTGCGTGCCACACTGAGGTGTCATTAATCACACCCGGCAAAGCGAGAAAAAGAGGCAACTGCTCCAACAGAAAATGGATGAGATCTGTTTCTGACGCCACTCAGTGCCAATATATTCTGAATATTGTTTTCATAATGCCAACATGACATATTGCTTTTCTCAACTGACTAAAACAAATGAAGGAGATCTACAGAGCTACAGAAGAAGATTAGGAATAAGAATACTTGTTGATAGAATAGTTGCAGGTGTGATTCAATGGTCTGACGGAGGATTTTTTTCACTAAAACACTGTAAAGACCTGATTTTCCTGTCATCATGAGCTCTGTGTGGTTTTGATGTCCTTTTATTAGAGGAGGTATGAAATCACTCTAACCAAGATTATTACTGTTAACTAAAATTGAAAAAAAAATATATATAAAAATGTTTGTTAATTGAAATAAATTATTAGATGAAAAAATTATTGCTTTGGCAATAAACCCGAAATAGGTTTAAGTTGAAGCACAAAAATTACTAACTGAAAATTAATAAAAACTGAAACTGAAATAACAATAAATTAACCCTAAATATTAGTAATATTTATATAAAAAATAATAAAAATGGCAAAAGCGCATAACAAAAATGACTAAAAATTAATCTGGAATTAAAATGAAAACTGAAAAAAAAAAAAGCTAATTCAAAATATTAATAAAAATTATATAATAAAAATGGCAAAAGCGCATAACAAAAATGACTAAAAATTAAACTGGAATTAAAATGAAAACTGAAAAAAAAAAAAGCTAATTCAAAATATTAATAAAAATTATAATAGTATATACATAATGCTAAAATAACACTTATTGACTCAAAAAATAAATCTGAGATTGATCAAACAATGCTCTGGCCACTTTTATTGTAAATCAAGCAATTAATTTATCAAACACTCACGTCCCCAAGACCTCCTTGAAATCATAATTTTCCTTGATATCAGTTGTCTTCTTTTTCCATCCATTTTCATCCTCTCCTAAAGGCATTGTATTGATTTCCACTCAGGAACTAAACAAGACAGAAGTAGAGGTTAGTGAGTAAGTCAATGATAAAGAAAGTGTATCACTTTAATAAAAAATTAGACATAGACACAAAACAGCGAAAACAAAGTTGCAAAAAACCTGGTTGTATTGAAGAACAGTGTTTTCAGTTTCTTGGCTATGATTAAATCTTACTGCAATAGTGTGGCATTGTTCGGGTGTGCATTACCACATCACACCGCTACTGAAGCCTGCATGTGCGAATGCCGTCATCATGGTACCTGTTACTTTTCTCAGTGCAGGGGAAGATGGGCAAAACCAATAGTTTGTGGTTGCATAAAGCATTGTATTTAGCCTAAGCATCTGCAGGGACTGCTTGAGCACATTGTCATCTGTAAGCCAGTGACCAGTTTTGTTATTTATAGATTTTGAGATTAATTTTTTATAGGCAAACTCTAGTGACTCTGTTATCAAGATGATTAAAACAAAAAATAAATAAAATAATGCATATTCACATATTCATAAAAACATTGAAACTATTTTGTCATGAAAAATATTTCTTTAAAATTAAAGTATCCATCGTACTTAACTCCATAAGTCCTACCTTTAGTCCTCAAGTCCTTCCTATACATGAAACTAATGAGTCTAAATGGATCCGTGTGATTTGCATCACTATTAATGCACATGAGGAGCCACTACTGTTTAACTGACATACACTTATATCATGACATCGCAGGACTACTGGACTACACACTAATTTTGACATATTGGACTGACCTTCAGCGCACATTTTCAGTGCAAACCCTGTTACTCCCTTCAATTTATAAAAAAAATCTTCTCAATTTGATTACACAAATTTAAAGTTATTGAATAAATTATCAAGCAAATATTTTTAAAGGCTATGCAACCTGTTATTATCTTGTTAGAGTCTTTCTAAAGAGTATTTGAAAGTAATTAATTAATTAAAAATGACACTTTTACATTATATTTATTCTTATTAGAAAGCCCCTAAATTTAGTTTTGTTTTATAATTTTCTGTAATTTTGATTAGTCATATATTTTTATTTGATATGGCAAAATTCTCATTTTTCATTATTATTATTTATTATATATATAATTTATTAACTTACATTTTCTCCATTACTATGCTTTTATATCTGTCTTTGGTCATTCCTTATTCCCTGTAATCTTTGTCATCTTTAAAGACATTTAAAATAGATAAGCACTGGTCATATAAGTTTGATTGTTGTAATTCTGGAACTTATAACAAATATTTTTCAAAGGTCAAACACCTTTTTTTTTCACTGACCATTTATTGAAAAGAAACGAAAAAACAGCTCGGTTTTGTACCCTGTTTCGTAAAAAGTGCCACGTCACAGAACCAAACCAAAGCTGACAAAATAAACAAGATTCAGCAATGCATAGAACTCATATACTGAATATGTCATGCATATATCATAACTTTTATCCTGTCAACATCTTACATCAGTTAAAGTACAAGTTATATTTTTCAGATCTGTGCAACGAAGTACAAAAAGTAGCAGAATCAGAATTAGCTTTAGTGGCCAGGTGTGCGCAAACACACGAGGAATTTGTTGTGTTTTTTAAAGTTTTTTTTTTTTTTATTATATTCCTTTTGGACCTGGTACCATGGCAATGCCATGGTGTTTCAACACCCGTATCAAATTCCATGCTATTATATACCATGGAATATGAATGTGATAATCATTCAGTACCATGCTATAAGATCAGTATACCACAGTAGTACCACATTATGTTTAGCAGAAGATTACACATACAACAAAGCAATAAATATTAACTATGATCTTAGAAGAACAGCGTTTCCAAAGAAAAAAGTTAAACATGCAATGCACAAAAACCCTTACCACTATCTGAAAGTGCTCCGCATCTCGAGTCATTGAACAAGCAATGCACTATGCCAGTGGACGCATATTGTTCGTGTATAAGTGTATGTGTGTGTGTTCAGACACTGCGCATAGATGCGCATTCAGGAGTCTGTTGCCACCTGCACTAACAATCCTCTAGGAACAGACAACGAAGCATTAACAGGAATAGACTGAAAACAGATCAAATGTTTGTTTTCAATCGACGTTATCTTACATAGACTCCTACTATGCAACATGGACTACAGTGTATTGCCCACATCATGCATGAAAGCTTGCAGTGGCATTGCAGAAGATTCTGCTACTACATTTAAATCAGTTCATACACTTCATCCGCTGACTTAAGTTTTTTTTTTTTTTTATTATATTCCTTTTGGACCTGGTACCATGGCAATGCCATGGTGTTTCAACACCCGTATCAAATTCCATGCTATTATATACCATGGAATATGAATGTGATAATCATTCAGTACCATGCTATAAGATCAGTATACCACAGTAGTACCACATTATGTTTAGCAGAAGATTACACATACAACAAAGCAATAAATATTAACTATGATCTTAGAAGAACAGCGGTTCCAAATAAAAATGTTAAACATGCAATGCACAAAAACCCTTACCACTATCTGAAAGTGCTCCACATCTCGAGTCATTGAACAAGCAATGCACTATGCCAGTGGACGCATATTGTTCGTGTATAAGTGTGTGTGTGTGTGTGTTCAGACACTGCGCATAGATGCGCATTCAGGAGTCTGTTGCCACCTGCACTAACAATCCTCTAGGAACAGACAACGAAGCATTAACAGGAATAGACTGAAAACAGATCAAATGTTTGTTTTCAATCGACGTTATCTTACATAGACTCCTACTATGCAACATGGACTACAGTGTATTGACCA
>NW_015558623.1:230864-235539 GCF_001515605.1 Sinocyclocheilus anshuiensis | reverse complement strand
TATATATATTCTTTGAAAGTAATTCATAAAAATGACACTTTTAAATTATATTTATTTTTATTTTGGAAAAAAATAGTTGTGCTATTTTTTTTGTAATTTTGTTAATATGTAATAGTATATTTATTTTGAGTAGTGGCAGTATATTTATGTAAACTGTAAAAGTATCACTTTATTTATTATTATTATATCTGTTATTTTTAATAGATTATTTATGTATTTATTCGGCTCCATTACTTTTGTTCGTGTATAAGTGTGTGTGTGTGTGTGTTCAGACACTGCGCATAGATGCGCATTCAGGAGTCTGTTGCCACCTGCACTAACAATCCTCTAGGAACAGACAACGAAGCATTAACAGGAATAGACTGAAAACAGATCAAATGTTTGTTTTCAATCGACGTTATCTTACATAGACTCCTACTATGCAACATGGACTACAGTGTATTGCCCACATCATGCATGAAAGCTTGCAGTGGCATTGCAGAAGATTCTGCTACTACATTTAAATCAGTTCATACACTTCATCCGCTGACTTCGAGGAAAACTTAAAATAAATGCAATACCTGATCGTCTGCTCCTACGGACGGATGGTCCTTATCTGCCTCTTTATCTATCCGCAATTCCCTTTCGATGCAATAGTTGCGGGATCTACCCTGACGTCAAGTAGCGACTGGAGGAGGCGTCTTTCATTTGACAATATAATGATACAGTCCGGATACTATGATACTATTCCCGAGTGCCATTCACAGAGCCCTATAGATTTAAATAAGCTATTACGTTTTGCAAGCAGATGAGGGTTGGAAACGCCTGCTGGACCACCATGCCAAATGACAGGACATTAACAAAGCACAGTTAATACATTAAACAAACAAATAAATAAATATCCCTCGATATAACCCTAAATAGTTAAAACCACGTTGGCTACATTTGTTTTACCTTTTGCACTTGTAGTGTTTTGCTCTTATTTGCTAATTTATCTTTTTTTAAGTTAGTGTAATTATTTTAAATCTTATTTAAATTAATTACCCTACTTCATGTATTATTAATTATGCCGCATGTTCATTTTGTGGCCTAAAACCCGGAAGAGAATTATTCATTGTAATCTTCGTCCTTTTAAATAGATAGGCCTAAACACTGACTATGTTAAGTTTAATTACGTTGTAATTCTGGAATCTGTTGTAAATATTTATCTTATCTCGAATGCCGTTTGTTTTCATTTTCAGTAAGGAGAAGTACTATTCAGTATTTAAAATTGATTTATCTTTCTACAATTTCGGAAGTAAGGAGGGGCTTCTTAAATGTACTTCCGGTTTCGTATGAGGAAGGAGACGGAGTTTGTTAGCTATCAACGCTACGTGCTGGTTAACAGTTGCAGCCCTGTTGTTACGGAAAGATAATTACTAACTGCGCCAATAAAGTCGCGATTTTAATACGGGTATGTCGGCCTATTTCTAAAACCTTTTGTTCCCGTATACATTTATAAACCTCAGCAAGATTAATATAAGAAACCGAAGTGTGCTTTTCAAGAGAAGTGAGTGAGTACGAGAGAGCACACCGCAAGACCGCTCTTTTGTTTGACTAGAACACGGAGCATCCATTGGCTGTTGGCGTTTAGGGATTGTTTACCGGAAGATTAGCACGCGGCTAAGTATGCTATTCCACACAACACTGTAGATTCATATAGTCCACAGCATAATCGCTTCTGTTATAGGCTTACTTCAAAGCTGGTATGAAAGAATGTATATATGGGTGATGAATGAATGTCCAAACTTTCCTTTGTTCTCCATTAAGCAGGTCAACTGTAGTTTGTTTATGACTAGTAGCTCATATAGATATTGTAAACGACATTTATTATGGGATAATGATATATGGTGATCCACAAAATCTACAGTCTTGTAATACCATCTTTACAATCATGAAAATATGTGATAGTTATTGCAAGACTTACTTATTATGTAACGTTACTACTCTCAAATATTCCACTTTCTCTTGTGCAATTCATAGTTGTTGCATTCAGGTGTGAAGACGTTTTTAATCTAACTGGTGGTGGTATTTGTTCAGTAAAAAGTATAACCATGCAAATGTGTAGATATTAAGGATTGGTACCTGACATACCAATGGCATTTATTTCCATTAAATGATTTCTGAGAATCCACATTATTTGATCATATCAACTGGAAAAGTCATGGCAATTAATTAGTCAAAAGTGCCAGAAGCCGTGTCAAAAAGGATGTTTGTTGGTCAACAGGTACCATTTCAATGGGCTCCAAGAGAAGACGAGCCACCTCTTCTTCCAGCAGTGTCAGCGGAGGAGACTTTGATGATGCTGCCTCATCAACTCCAGTCAGTGGATGGAAGAGGAGGAGAGCTTCCACTGCTCCTTCTGTTGATCAAGTGAGTACATGGGGTTCAGTATATTCAGACGACTTGCTTTAGCTCGTAGATTGGTCATAGATCAGTTTAGATCATAACACTAATCTCGTCAGTTGACTTTGTCTTTTTCTTGTCTTTAGATTGCTGTGTGCCATGAATTGTACAACACTGTCAGAGATTACAAAGATGACCAAGGCAGACAGATCTGTGAGCTTTTTGTTCGTGCACCAAAGAGGAGGTGCGAGTATATTCCTTGTCCTTTAATGTACACTTGTGAGTCAAATGTTTCGACACACCTGCAGCTATTTTTTATTACATGCTATTTTACACTTTACTAAATGGAGTAAAGCCATAAAACTGAAAACTGGACAGTTAATGGCTGCTTTTACTTCATTGTCTAGTCTCTCTCAGGGTTATTATAGTCAACTACAACTAAAACCATTACATTTTCTTTACCTGTAAAAAAATAAACGTTAATAGAATAAAATAGAGTATAAAAAATGATGAATTAATTAAAAATAACACTTATATTACATCACAGTTATTACAATTATATTTATTTTTATTAGAAAATAAATCATTGTGCTCTATAATTTTCTTTAATTTTGTTAATAGTCTAATATATAAAAACAAAATCATAAGCATTTTTGTAATGCTTTTTTTTTAGTAAAATAAACATGAACTAAAATAAAATATGTAAAAAAGGACAACATTTATTTACTATAAATGTTATTTAACATATTTAAAAAAAAAACTAATCAAAATGGGAGAAAAAATCACTAAAACTTTCACTAAAATAAAAAGACAAAAAAATGGAAATTATAAAAATAAAAAAATAAAAAAAACAATAATAGTATCTCATTGATACTAAAATAACACTGGCTCAACTCATTCATCTTATAAAATAATGCATGCAGAAAAGTAAAAGTAGTAATCACACTTGTAGTTTTTTAAAGAAATTAATTTTGTGTATTTCTTTTTTAAATGAATTTTACCATGTGATGAAATAAACCATACTGAGTTTAATGCATGCAATACTAACCTATGCCTCAACCTCTATTCTTCTTTTTCCTGTTTTAGGAATCAGCCTGACTATTATGAAGTGGTGAGCCAGCCCATAGACATGATGAAAATACAGCAGAAGCTCAGGGCAGAGGAATACCAGGATGTAGAGCAGTTCTCAGCTGACTTTCATCTGCTTATTAATAACACCAAAGCATACTATCAAGTGAGTTTGCATTTACATTTACACATTTAAATGAATTTAACACTGAAGTTTCTGGCACATGAATCAGCTCAGTCTGTCCGCTATTTTAAACTACTGGTTAGATGCATAGATGCAGTCAACGTAGCTGTTGCACATTCAAAACTGTTCAGCATTACAGCCACCGTCAACTCAGAAATGCACATCTGTGGGTCTCTTACAACAGGCCAACAGTGCAGAGTACAGAGCTGCCTGTAGGCTTTTGAACGTCTTCCTGACTATCAAGAATGAACTACTACACGGAGCCGAAGGAGAAGAGGCTGAGGATGATGAGGAAGGTGAAGATGCGGAAAACCCAAGTGCTTCCATGGAGGAGGAGGTAAGGATTTATTTTTTTCTGTTTGCGTTTATGGATGTTTTGTAGTTTTTAAAAATTATTATTATTAATATGCACATCCAGACTGATATAATTTTTCTCCTCTACACACCTTTGCCCAACAGAGACCTCCAAGCTATCTAAAAGCCATTCTGGAGCAGCTCTTGGAGGCCATAGTATCATGCACTGATTCCTCAGGGAGGCTTGTTAGCGAGCTATTCCAAAAACTTCCCTCCAGATTGGTGAGACCCACATTTGAGTAGTCACATAGTGTGGATAATAATGTCAGACTAGTTTGTTACTTTAATCAAAACTGACTTAAGTTCCCATTCCTTCCTTTCCAGCATTATCCAGACTATTATGCTGTAACAAAAGAACCAATAGATCTGCGCACTGTGGCTCAGAGGATACAGGTATGTGAGGCTTTATAATAATTTCAACTGTGACAAGACTGTCAAAGGCTGATGTAATATATTGGTCGTAATTGAACGTAATAATGACACCCATTATGCACTTTTTTTTTTTACGTAGCAAGAGATTTTGTATAATAATTATTATAACATGTTGGCATCTTCATCCACCCTACTTTTAACGTAAGAGCAGGTCTGACCATTTGTAACTTGAATGTGCAAGGCTTCCAGTGTCTGGCACTTCCAGTTATTTTAGCTGTACAAAAACAGTCTGTTATGGTGCTTGATATTGCAAACTGTTATTTGTTATCATAT
>NW_015558623.1:219445-230777 GCF_001515605.1 Sinocyclocheilus anshuiensis | reverse complement strand
TTATCATCATAATCGGAAACACACTGGTTTGTAGCGCAATAGTTTTACCATGTACTGCACTTTGTTATTCTTCTAGTTATTTACACAATGAATCAGAAATCTCTAATATTGACATGAAATGGCTTACTTGCTGTGTTCTGTTTTTAGGCGGGACATTACAAATCCATCAGTGCCATGGCCAAGGACATTGATCTTTTGACAAAAAATGCCAAAGCATACAATGAGCCAGGGTCACAAGTTTTCAAGGTTTGTGCACTTTATACCCTTGTTGTCTATTCATCAACTATAACTCCTTGTATACAACATAAACTAATTTTTGTCTTTTTAAAGGATGCAAACACAATTAAGAAGGTATTTGCCCAGAGAAGGACTGAGATTGAGCAGGCTGAACCCACTAAATCTAGCCTCCGCATCAGGTATTTCTTCTTTTCCTCAACTGGTTGCTTTGAAGATGCATGTTTTAGTCTGTAACATGCTGTGTTTTGCTAGAAATCGGAGGTCTGCTCAGGGTGACCGGCTGTCTGCCATCACTATGGCTCTTCAGGCTGGATCTGAAAGTGAAGAAGACTCTATTCTCAAAGGTACGTATCTGCAGTTCCCATTGTCTATAGCAGGGATGGGCAACTTTGATAGTGACGAGGGCCAGCATTTTTTCTCCTTTATACCAAGGGGCCAGATTACTCATCCACATCCACACACCTTTTACACCGTCTTACTCTATTTCCTTTTTATTGAAGGAAATTAAAGTATAACTAATGTCATTTGTTTTTAAAGATTTTATTAAGTATAAAACTTGTGCAGTTATGCTAATTCAGAAGGAAAACTTTGTTGTCAGTGGACAGAAATATTACCCCGACAAGCCAATGTAAACATTTCAATTGCATTGTCTGTAAATTTGCAACAAACAAATATACAGAGGTCCTTTTTTATTAGTAGCCTACAGAACATTCTCAAAACAACCTAAAAGGATCTGCACTTCACATTTCAGCCTTTAAACAATTTTTTAAGAAAAGGGATGAGTCAAAAGTATCAATTATTACATTAATTTAAACAATTACCATCAATGAATTATTATATTAAATAACATATATAAATATATCTTAGTGTCTTAATTGTTTAGATTTTTATAATGCATTAGCTTTTTGTCGATCCACTGGTTCACATTTAAAAATATGTAGCAAAAATAGCAGATGGGCTTATTGAAAAAGCAAATTCGTTCTCTGCCCGCAGGTTTCACTTTCGAAACTGCGCATATAGTGGTTTCCCCGGTAATCGCAGTACACAAAGCTGACCTGCAGCGCTCAAGTTTATTCAGTGAAATCGTATCCTTTTGAAGTTTAATCGTCATATTAATCCATATAGCAACAGTTTTTCATTTATTATTTGCTAATGTTAATGAATGTTTACATCAGAGTGCACGTCCTACTATGCTGAAATTAATAGGGGAGCGGCAGGAAACTAGCGACCTCTCCTGGTTGGAGATAGTATTAACATCATAAACTGAAAGCAATTTTTACGTGACTTGCTTTTCTAATGTTTTAAAATGGATCATCTGAGTCTAAAATGATCCAGCGGGCCAAGGCCGCCAGTTGCCCATCCCTGGTCTATAGCAATCCATTTGAGAGAGTCTGCCAACTCTACTTATTCAAAAATACATTGGCAAGGTCTGCAACTTAATATATCTGAAGGATTGTTCTTTGAAGTAACTTTGTCTGTCATTATACTTTGTCTCAGGCACTGTACGTTATGACACTGGAGAATCGGAGGCCGATTGCGGTCTCAGTGCAGGTGACCCAATCTTCTTGTTGTACCAGTCAATGCGAGGAGCCCGAAGCGTTCAGGGGCTGCTTCTCGCTGAACCCTTCCTCCAACTGCCCACACGAAGGGAATACCCAGACTACTACCATCAGATCAAAAACCCCATCTGCCTACAACAGATCAGGTGTGCATAACCCACATGATATATCTACTAATTTGAATCGTAAAGTTTGAAAACAGTAAACATTTACACACACTTTTCATGTTTTATATTCTTTATAGGGATAAAATGAAGAATGGGGACTATGAAGGAGTTGAGCAGATTGAGGCTGACCTCACGTTAATGTTTGAGAATGCTAAACGCTACAACATGCCCAACTCCACCATATACAAACGTGCTCAGAGGTTACAGCAAATAATGCAGGTCAGTCTGCTTTAAGAACTAAAGCTCTTCTCCAAAACCTAGTGAGAAACCTATTGCAGGAATGTCCTAGTGTTTCAGGGAAATGAGTAAAAGAGGGTTATTTTGGTTGAATTTGTGTTCTAGCAAAAGAAAAGAGAGCTCCGAGATGACAATGAAGGAGACGTCTCTACTGCAAATTCAGAATTGGGAAGTGGTAAAAGGAAACGTGCTCAGAGGTTACAGCAAATAATGCAGGTCAGTCTGCTTTAAGAACTAAAGCTCTTCTCCAAAACCTAGTGAGAAACCTATTGCAGGAATGTCCTAGTGTTTCAGGGAAATGAGTAAAAGGGTTATTTTGGTTGAATTTGTGTTCTAGCAAAAGAAAAGAGAGCTCCGAGATGACAATGAAGTGGACGTCTCTACTGCAAATTCAGAATTGGGAAGTGGTAAAAGGAAAAGGTGATTTTTAAATGACATTACTCGCATTATTTTTCACCCATATGACTTGCAATCAGGAATAATTTTTTAGCATTCTTTTCTTTTTGCTACCATAATCTGGTTTTTAAAGCCACAAGAAGAACACCAAGAAAAACCGAATGAAGATGCTGTATGCTGCAGTGACTGAGGCACGTGAGGCAGGCACTGGACGGCACCTCTGTGATCTCTTCATGGTGAAGCCCTCTAAGAAGGATTACCCAGACTACTACCAGATCATCCAAGATCCAATGGACCTGCGTACCATCGAGAACAATATCCGTACTGAGCGTTATAACAATGAGGAAGCACTTATGGATGGCATGAAGCTTATGTTTCGTAATGCCCGCCACTATAATGAGGAAGGATCTCAGGTGGGCATCATAACTTTATTCAAGCTGAATGCTAAATTGTAATACACTACTGTTCAAAAGTTTGGGGTCCAGATCTTTAGAATTTTCTATTCATCAAAGAATTCAAAAAAAAAAAGTCACGGTTTCCACAAAAAATATTAAGCAACAAAAATCATTTTTAATGTTGATAATAATAATAAAAAATGTTTCTTGAGCAGCAAATCAGCATATTAGAATGATTTCTGAAGGATCATGTGACACTGAAGACAGGAGTAATGATGCTAATAAATTCAGCTTTGTGTCACCGGAATAAGTTGCATTTTAAAATATATAAAAATGTAAAAAAACGTTATTTTAAAGTGTAATAATAATTCACAATATAACTGTTTTTTACTCTGTTTTTGAGCCAAAAAATGCAGCTTTGGTGAGCATAAGAAACTTCTGTCTAACTTTAGGCACTCATTCTTATCTTTTGCAAGTATGTCTATGATGAGAATGAGATGTACTACAGCAGTTAAACGAACAGTTCATCCAGAAAATAATATTGCTTCATTATTTAATTGTGTGAGAATATCGTGTCTAAAATTGAATAGACCTAATAGTATAATTTGAAATTTATGCTTGCCATTTCATTTTTTTACCCGCAGGTTTATAATGATGCGAACATCTTGGAGAAGATGGTTAAGGATAAACAGAAGGAGCTTGGCCCTCCCCCCGAGGAAGATGACATGGGCTCTCCCAAACTCAAGCTTCGTATGTTTTTTGGCTAAAATTGGACACCTTAATGAACTAATGAAGACCATCATTTTAGATTTAACTACTTTTTTTTTTATTTTATTTTTTTTACTAAATTCCTTTTTTTTCTAGGCCGTAGTGGAGTTGCTGCCTCCCCTAAAAAGGCCCGCACTCACACCACACCACTCCAGCAGAAGCTTACTGATCTCTACGAAGCTGTGCGCAACTTCACAGACAATCGTGGCCGACGTCTCAGCACCGTCTTCCAGCGTCTGCCTTCACGTTCTGAGCTGCCTGACTATTACGCCGCCATTAAGCGTCCTATTGACATGGAGCGTATACGCAGCTACATGGTGCAGGGACGCTACCAAGACGTCGACTCGCTAGCAGAAGATTTAATTCTTATGTTCAACAACGCCTGCACCTACAACGAGCCAGAGTCTTTAATATACCGAGATGCACTGCTGCTCCATCGAGCCTTTCTGGAAGCTCGTCGACAGATGGAGGAGGAAGAGGATGGAGATGAAGGTGGACTGGGTGGTTTGTCAGTTGCCTCTCTCGTGCATGAGCTCATCCGGAACCTCTTCGTTTCGATGATGGGTCACCAGGATGACGAAGGCCGCTGCTATAGTGACTCTTTGGCGGAGGTTCCCGCCATTGACCCTGCTAACCCAGAGGACCCACCCCTCACTTTAGAGATTATTCGTAATAATGTGGATCGTGGTCGCTATCGGAGACTGGATGTGTTCCAAGAGCATGTGTTTGAGGTGCTGGAGAAAGCAAGACGTCTCAACAGGTAAGCAAGGAAGAGTGTGAAAATCAGCTATTCTTGTCATCATTAAAGAAACTGGAATTCAAAAGATGTCACTTTCTATAAAATGAACAGGAATGGCATTAGGCTTTAAAAATGGCAGGAAAAAAAAGAAAAGGCTCCATATGACTTGCTCTATGAGCCAGTGTTTTCTCTTCCTTTCGTTGTGTCTTTTTCAAACCTCATTCCTCAATTTAGCATATGAGTGAGTCATATCGGACCACTTTTATGGGACATTTATTATGCATATTATTATTATCAATATTTTATTATGTAAGGGTTCCTATGCAGTATGGAAAAGTAGGAACTTAGATTTGAGTTATTTCCAGGTCAGGATAAGTATGGAAAAAAACTGAATGGTAAAAAAAAAAAATTCTGTTTTCTAAAATATAAAATAGGGAATTTCAAAAAAATAAAAGCACATTTTACCAGAAGAGTATTTTTCATGATGTTTAGAGTAGGTATAGTAAAAGTATAGTGATCATTTAACACAACTGAATGAATTCAAGACATGTATATTCAATACACAAATTATTTCCATTATTTGAAAATATTTTCTAAATAAATGTAATCAGTGACAATATTATTTTAAAACTTGAAATATGACTTTAAAATATTTAAAATGTATGCAGTCTGTGAAAGTGTATCAAAGGTAATCCTGTAGTTTAGCTTTTCAGTTTTTATTAAATGCTTTGCATTGAACACTCTGGCATATTTGGCAACATAATAGCAATAGTTCCATGGAAGAAAAGATTTTGGAACGACATCAGAGTGAATGATGAAAAAAATCTTCATGAATAATTCCTTTAAGCTCCATTCAAGTCTAACAGATTGAAGTTTGACGGTAGAGTCATCATGAATAGAAGTCAGTTTTAGAAACGGTAATCTCAGAATTCATTACAGCTGTTGTGCACTTTCAGGACCGATTCTGAGATCTTTGAGGATTCTGTGGAGTTACAGCATTTCTTTGTGAAGATCCGTGACGAGCTGTGCAAGAATGGCGAAATCTTGCTGACCCCAGCACTGAGCTACACATCCAAACATCTGCATGCCGACATAGATCAAGAGAAGAGAGAGAAACTGCCCCAAGAAATTGAGGAAGATCGGCTGAAACGGGAGGAAGACAAAAAAGGTTCTTTGCTATTGATGTTTTCAGAAATTTCTTCGCTGTTGCTTTTAGCATTTTTAAAGCTATGTAACACCTTGGGATACCCTTTAAAGTCTTGCTGCTATAATGACTGTTATAGAAGTGTAATAATGTGCACTTTGCTTTTATGATTAATAGCTCTTCCAGAAGAGGACAAAGCAGAGGGTGCTGCAGGAAGCCAGTGGCCCTCTGGTCCTCAAAGCTCATATAGTCAGGACTGCAACTTTGAGAACAACACCTACAGCGTGGGAGATTGTGTGTATGTTCAGCCTTCAGAAGCGAATTTGCAGCCTCACATTGTCTGCATTGAGAAACTCTGGAAGGACGAAGCTGGTGCACACATTCTCACTTTTTCTTTATTGCTGTTGCTTAATTCTCTATTGCTTTTTCACTGACATATCACCTTCATTTGTCCACATTGACTGCAGGTGAGCAGTGGATGTATGGATGTTTGTTTTATCGTCCAGGAGAAACTTTCCATCTGGCAACGCGCAAGTTTCTGGAGAAGGAAGTATTCAAGAGCGACTACAATAACCGTGTGTCTTTCAGCAAGATCTTGGGGAAATGTGTTGTGTTGTTCGTAAAGGTGAGTAACATGAGCCACAGCCAAAATATGTTTTATGTTAGATATGTTTAAATTAATTATAAATGTATATGACAAAGCCACTTTGTCATCTTTAAGCCACAAGAGGCTATGCGTTGCACTGAAAGTAAAATTAATGAGATGTATATAATTCTATATATATATATATATAATTCTTTATTAATGCTAAATATGTATGTCTATATTCTCATACTTTACTTTCAATATGTTCCTCCAAGCTCTTGATGTATGTTGCATTTAATTCTCTTGAATGTGGGATTATTGTTTTAGGAGTATTTTAAGTCGCAACCGGAAGGCTTTAGACCCGAAGACGTCTATGTCTGCGAATCCCGCTACACTGCCAGGACCAAAACCTTCAAGAAGATCAAAATATGGTCCATGCCACCAAGCTCTGTCAAACTAGTCCCTCGGGAGGTTCCGTTACCCATAGTCAGAGTTGCCTCCATGTTTGTCAGTGCTAAAGACAAAGTGTCTGATCTTCCTGATGGAGAGAACGGGGGCTTCGTCGAGAAGGTATGAAGGAAATTAATGACTTTGAGTACTTTTTTTTTTTCTTAAATTAATCATATAACACTATTTTGAACCTACTCTCCACAGGAGCAAGAAGACGTTCCAGTCGAAGTGGCCAATGGGGAGCCTGGATGCCAGTACTATGAACAGCTCCGCTACAATGACATGTGGCTTAAATTGGGTGACTGTGTCTACATACGCTCCCACAGGCTGGTGCGACCACGAGTTGGCAGGTGGGCACAATCATGCTTATTTTACAGACATACCTCATTATAAAAGTACACATTGACCACAAAGATTTGACAGTAATATAAGCCTACAGCAATAGTCTGAGTTGTTATGGTTGATATGGACAGAATCGAGAAGATGTGGTTGCGGGATGGAGCAGCATTCTTCTTTGGACCCATCTTCATCCACCCTGAGGAAACAGAACATGAGCCAACAAAGATGTTCTACAAACGTGAGGTGTTCCTCAGCAGCCTGGAGGAGACCTGTCCTATGACCTGCATCTTAGGTATGGGCACGGAGTGAATTCATTGTAATTGTAATGAAATCCTAGTGTTGCCAACCATTCTTGTCACCTGCTGGTGCCTTTGGGATCATTAACATGCTGAGAGACTTTTCATTTCACAAAGACACTGGAAATACAATGAATTCCTACTTCTTGTGGAAGTTTGCAAAAACTATACTATACTATACTATGTTCCTGTGGCTCAGTGGTAGAGCATTGCATTAGCAGCGCAAAAGGTTGTGGGTTCGATTCCCAGGGGAACACACATACTGGTAAAAAATGTATAGCCTGAATTGGATAAAAGCGTCTGCTAAATGCATAAATTATTATTAAATTATTAATTATTATTATTATTATTAAAACTAGCCACCTCCAAACCCTGAATGCATAATTGAATCACTTGTGCGGGATCACTTGGCTCGAGTACGAACAAAAAGCAGCCAAGTGAAATAAATGATTGCAGATCCAGTAGCAAATTTATCATGTTGAAACTTCTAAGACTGCATTCCCACAAATGGGAGTTATACAGCTGATTAAGTGCTTGAACATTTTCATTTTAATTCCTCTGTTCTCTTCTTCGGTTCCTTACCTTGTATTGGAAAAAAACTGACTCTATTTGAAAATTTACTATAGACCAAATTTTAAGTCTTTATCTTTCTTTTCACAGGGAAATGTGTGGTCTCCTCTTTTAAGGACATACTGTCCTGCAGACCAACTGAATGTCCAGAAGAAGACATGCTCCTGTTTGAAAGTCGCTACATTGAGAGTGAAAAGCATATGAAGAAGTTTAAAGCCCTTAAACGCTTTTCCCTCTCAGCCAAAGTGGTTGATGATGAGATCTTCTACTTTAGGTGCTTTTTACTTTCCTACCTTACTTTTAGTGGGCAGTATGTGTTACAGCCAGAGTGTGTTTATGTGAATATGAAGAGGTTATTCAAAAGTTCCTTAGTATGTCTTATTGCTGTTATTAAAGGGGTCATATGATGCTTTTTTAAAGATCAGAATCATGGGAGTTGTCGTATTCATCTCCACAGCCGATGCAATCCGACGGGACTCGGGCAGAAATCATGTTCATGGATGAGCTAATGATTTGTTAACGTAGTAGAATGAAGCAGGGTGAGGCTGAAAGCCGTCGAAGCGAAACGAGGCCGCTGAACTAGCGTGACACACGGCTCGAAAGCAGCG
Source organism: Sinocyclocheilus anshuiensis (assembly GCF_001515605.1). NCBI lineage: Eukaryota > Metazoa > Chordata > Actinopteri > Cypriniformes > Cyprinidae > Sinocyclocheilus > Sinocyclocheilus anshuiensis. Next base: position 222,286 of record NW_015558623.1, on the reverse strand, counting down.
GAGCTTTTATTATGACACAGTCAACCGCTTCCGCTCCTTCCGGTCATGTTTTATCATACTAGATACATTTGAAAGTTCTGTTATTATGCAACTCTGTGCAGTCGTCATCGGTCTAATAAAACGCACAACATATTAAAGCGTATTTGGTGTTTCCATGTTTTCTACAAAACAAAACCGGAAATCGAGGGGTTATGACGTCATTGGCAGGCGACACAATGACACTATGGACACGCTCACTGTCACTAGTTAAAATTGCTTATTTCTCTGGATTTAAACATTCTTCGAAACATTTGGGATAATGTAAGTACACAAGTCAGCAAAATATATAACACTGTTCTAGTGGTTTTTGGATATTTTAATACAAAAAATCTTACATATTGTGCCTTTAATGTGCCAGACTTCAAACTAAGGCTTGAAATGACTGACTGGGTTAATCGACTAATTGATGCTTTAAATTAATTTTCAGAAAACCCACCGTGCCCCAGAAGGTGCCATCCCCCCTGCTGGATAAGAAGATTGAGGAGCTAGAGGCTAAGTTTGCAGACATGGAGGATCTGGATGAAGATATGGATGATCTGGATGATGACGACGAAGCAGCAGCGACGCCCTCAATGCCACCCAGTCAGGCATCTACAACCAGTGACGTGGATATGCCTTATACACCACCACAGGTACTCCAATCTCCCAAGAAATCAGTCATTACCCATCCTGTCCAGTTTTATGTGCACAAGAATATTCCGATATTAATCATTTTACAATTGTGTGCATCATAACTAGTGATTTTTAGCAAACATGAAACAATTAAACATGAATAAATATTAATTTGTGTTGTGGACATTATATAGTTAGTTATTATCAGAAATCCATTGTTTTCTGATAGCTAGTTATCATATTCAATATACAATCATATATTCAAAATCTTCAACTGTCTAGTTTTAATTTGATCAACTTCTATTCTCCTGACATTTTCTTTACACCCCTGTTTGCGTTGCACAGTCCACACCAAAGATTAAGGGTATGTCAAAAAAGGAAGGAGCCAAGCGCAAGATCAACATGAGTGGCTACATCCTGTTTAGCAGTGAAGTGAGGGCTATTATAAAGGCTCGTCACCCTGATTTCTCCTTTGGAGAGCTGAGCCGACTGGTGGGCACAGAATGGAGGAACCTGGAAACTTCTAAGAAGGCAGAATATGAAGGTACGTTCTCAACCCTTCCTGAGAAGTTGCTCTAGTCCTGATTACTATAGTTCACCTCGCATAATCAAAGATGTAGATGAGATTGTTTCTTCATTGGGACAGATTTGGAGAAATTTAGTATTACATCACTTGATCACCAATGGATCCGCTGCAGTGAATGAGTGCTGTCAGAATGAGAGTTCAAACAGCTGATATAAAAACATCACAATAATGCACATGACTCCAGTCCATCAATTAACATATTTTGAAGTGAAAAGCTGCGTATTTGTAATAAACAAATCCATCATTAAGATGTTTTTAACTTCAAACCTACTACTTCTACTATCCATAACATTGCTTTCTCTTAATGAAAAAAGTCGTCTCATCCGAGAGGAATACGCACAGGCCAAGTGCCGTTTACAAGCGAAAACAGTCCAAAATGGTTCTAAACAAATATGTTGATGGATTTTGATATGAGGGGATGGAGGAAGCAATATTAAGGTGTTTAAGGTATTTTGGCTTGAATTGATGGTTTGAAGTTAAAATGTCTTAATGATGGATTTGTTTCTTGCGCGCACACAGCTTTTCACTTCACAAGACAGTAACTGATGTTGATTTGTTGTTGATTACTTGTGGATTACTGTGATGTTTTGTGATGTACTGTGATGAGCTGTTGCTAAATTTATCCAAATCTGTTTCGAAAGAAGTAAAATCATCTTCATCTGAGGCTGAGTAAATTTTCAGCAAATTTTAATTTTAAGGTAAAATATTCCATTAAAGGGGTCCTATTATGCTCTTTTACAATGTCTTGAATTTGTTTTGGGGGTGTACTAGAACATGCTCTCATGCTTGGTGGTTTGAAAAACGCATTTTTTTTTACATAATTTACATTATTACAATACCTTTCTCCCCATCCTGGTACAAACGGCTCGATTAGTTCCGGGTTTGATGAAGGCCCGCCTTCCGGAAAACTAAATGTGATGTGATTGGTTAGCTGTCCCAGTGCATTGTGATTGGCGGTTTAGTTAAGGATGGCGTCAATATTGCCATATCAATTTGAGCCGGATTCAGACCCAGAGAATATTGAACAAGACGATCGCGCAAAACCTTTGCACACACGAATATTGCAAGACATATTAGAGTGGTAACGTTATTGTTGTTTTTTGTTTTTTTGGCTAAATCACGTTTTAGATGGGATGTCAACAACCACTTAAAAATAACTGCATTTACTATGTACAGATAAATGCATATGTATTCTTTTTATTATTTAATTCTAACATTATAACATGAATTGCAGTGACACTGTTATACAGTTGAATTTATTTATACCATAGTCCAGTGTTTCCCAGGCGGCATATATATGCAAACTCATTCTCTGCCAGCAGGAGGCGCTGTTGGAGTTGCAGAGATCAAGGTTTCCCCGGTAACGGCTGTACACAAAGTAGCGCTCCGCTCAAAAAAACACTGCTTTATCAGACATTACATGCAAGATTAAATGAAAATGACATCCACTTTTCTGAAGACAGTCGGTTTCCTTCAGAAATACAGTGATATAAAAACACCCGCACTCAATGTATGGGAAACACTGTAGTCTCATAATTGAAGTGTAAATTCTGCAGATTACATCATTGTCCAGTATTGTACTGTCAGCAATTTATTATAAAAAC
>NW_015558623.1:215804-219299 GCF_001515605.1 Sinocyclocheilus anshuiensis | reverse complement strand
ATATATTACAAGTTATTCAGAATTTTGAATGCATTTTAAGAATGCTTTTCGCATCAACTGGTCAAAATGCACAACACCGCTGCAGTGGCGGTTCGTGGGTTTTAAAATAGAGGAGGCACACTAATTATAGCACAGATGTTTTCAACATTGATCGTAGTAAGAAATGCTTCTTGAGCACAAAATCAGCATATTAGAATGATTTCTGAAGGATCATGCGACACTGAAGCCTGGAGTAATGGCTGCTGAGAATTTAGCTTTGCCCTCAGAGTAACAAATTACATTTTAAAATGTTGAATTAGAAAATGGTTATTTTAAATTGTAATAAGATTTTACAGTATTACTGTTTTTACTGTATGTGTTATCAAATAAATGCAGCCTTGGTGAATTAAGAGACTTCTTTCAAAAACATAAAAAAAATTTTACCGACACCAAACTTTTCAATAGTAGTGTTTACTAAATAATTGCAAAATTATTTTTATTGTTAAAGCAATTGTTTTATGATATTTCCTTATGTCACTTTTTTAGCACTTTTACTTATATAATGTTATATAGAGTGTATGGTATAACACAATGTTATACATGGTGTCTTGCACCAAAAACATTCATAATTTATTCATTTAAATGATTGTTTTTGTAAAAATGGCTGTACTGTGAAGTCTTCTGTATGTAAATGACTCTGTCATCTGAATGACCCATTTTTGCTGCTCCGTTTAAGTGGCCTTGTCTCAAATCATACATGTTTTAACGATGTTTTCTTTCTAATTTTCATTCCTTCAGCACAAAGAAAAGACTGTCGGCTCACCAGGGAGCAGGAGAGCCGTCTCCCTACTCACTGGCTGAAAAGCAAGGGCGCTCACACCACGATGGCCGACGCATTATGGCGACTCCGAGACCTGATGATGAAAGACACGTTCAATATCCGACAGGCATACAACCTTTAAACCTTTGTTTTATCCCCAACTCTCAGGACTCTAATTTATGCAAGCCTTCTCCTACCAAATCTTTCCTATCACAGTGTGATAAAGTATTATGTACTGTTGGAGAATGCTTCAGCAATAATCTCCTAGTTGTGTGTGCGCATATGTGTGTGTGAGAAATAAAGGTTTTAGCCACATTTAGGTACGTAAGACGCACTGGAATTAAGTCAATCATGCATCAATTTATAACTACTGACATGGATTTGAAATATGTCACTTTGGCTGTTACTTTAGATGGATTTTGTTTGAGTTTGATGTTTATCCTCATCATTTTTATTATGCTTAATACATCACCTCAGACAATGGCATCACCAATCCTCACAAAGTTCTCTGGCTATGGCCACTCTTTACAAAAAGACTTCAAGTGGGCAAAGTTTTAAAAGAACACAGTAGCATTTTATAAATATATTTTCCTTTTTATACAGAGGCAAAATAAGCTGAGTATTTTATTTTAATGATACTGTAATTTTCATTGTGTACATACAAAAAAAACAAAGCCTGTAAGAAATGCTTAAACACAGTTGCATTAAAAATAACAAAATTGTCTCGATTTCACCAATAAACATCATTTCAAAAGGATAAAGTGTGCTTCAAGTATGTTCAAAACATGTTTGTGAGAGGATTGGGTTACCAACCCCTCCTCCCACCACTACTGTAACATAAGGCCCGCCAAACCAGGCCACAAACCTCTGCAGATTATGTTTAAACGCGACTAATTAAAAAGTTGAATAGTAATTTAATGTAGCAATCAATTACTAAAACCCCTTTTTCCTCGTTTTTACCCCACAAATGACTGGCGTGATGTCATTTCCTGTCGGGAGCGGAAAATATCAGGTTATTCTCTTTAGTGTTTGCCGTCTACACTCACCCTCTATACCTCTTCCCCGTGTTTTCATACTAAACCAGTACAGAACCCCTTTAAACGGGACGAAGCCGAACAGACACTACAGTTTAACAACGTAACTCATGGAGTAAATCACAACCGAAGAGAAATAAACCGAGGTGAGCGTTATGGAGCCGGCGTTTGTGGAGATGCGCGAGCTGCTAGTGTGTTAGCTCGAGCCATTCATACTGATCTCAGTGAGTCTTATCGCATATTGTAACAGCGGCTTTTGCCGAGAAAACATAATATTATACAAACAAGCCTGATTTGGTTATGCCGTGCTTTTTATATGAATGGTGCTTGTATGTGTATATCGCTGGCTTTGATATTTGTGCAAGGGTAGGAGGAGTCTTGACGGCTGATACTTATTTTTCTGTTCATATTTCCAGCGTTCGCGTTGATTGTTCATATTTTTTAAGCAAGTAAAAAGAATTATAAAAAGCATTTTATAATTCTAAAAATGTCTGCCTTCAGTTCATGGTGCACAGTCTTTCGTTAATAATTTTTATGAAGTAAACGTAAGAATAACTTTTATATTCTTAGTAATATTTCAAGTCGAACATTTACTGGACTAAAGCAGCTTAGGTTTACTTGATTATCCATACTTAATTGGAACATTATATTAAGTCTCAAATTTTGCCATCCACAATAAAAACTACAGAGCTTTGATTATAAAACCATACTTAATAAGACATATTATTGGGAGTTTTTTTCCTCCTCAAGTGTGAATTTCATATTCTCATATATCATACTATTTGAGCCGTAAAAGCCTGATTTATCAAATATGATACAAAAAAAAAACTATGCACATTTTTTGTTCAATAACTAATTTTAAAAAATTCGACTTTAAAATTTTAGGCTTTACAGGGTTAGCTTATATAACTTGCACTCTTTCAAAATATTTGTGGATCATTTAAATTAAGTGTTGCTAAGCTTAAATCTTGTATTAACATTACTGATCACCATTTAAAATTGTGGCAACAGTTATGGAGTCACTATTATGTCATAGTAGTGATACTGAATATCACGGCAGTATTACATCACTGAAAGTTCTGAGTTTTTGTTGTTTTGTTAGTAAGTGAACAAGAATGATTTATTCACTCCAAACACTGTTCACAAACAGATCTAAGCTTACCAAATTCTTTATTAAAGGGTTAGTTCACCCAAAAATGAAAATGCTGTCATTAATTACTCACTCTCATGTCGTTTCAAACCCGTAAGACCTTCGTTCATCTTCGGAACACAAATTAAGATATTTTTGATGGAATCTGAGAGCTGTCTGACCCTGCATAGACAGCAACGCAACTGAAATGTTCCCAAGTCCAGAAACGTAGCAAGGAGATCTGTAAAATAATCCATGTGACATCAGGGGTTCAACAGCAGTTGTACGAAGCTACGAGAATACTTTTTGTGCGCAAAAGAAAAAAAAAACGACTTTATTCAACAATTCGTCTCCTCCACGTCACCCTGCTGCCATTTTGGAGAGTATCAGCTGGACGTAAACAACTCCAAACGTACTCTCCAAAATAGCACCAGGGTGATGCGGAGGAGATGAGTTGTTGAATAAAGTCGTTTTTCTTTTCTTTTTTTTCGCACAAAAAGTATTCTCGTAGCTTCGTATAATTACGGTTGAAC
>NW_015558623.1:211187-215772 GCF_001515605.1 Sinocyclocheilus anshuiensis | reverse complement strand
ACATGAGGGTGAGTAATTAATGACAGAATTTTCATTTTTGGGTGAGCTAACCCTTTAACATCATTCTTTTGCTTTAGCACTGGTATTTTCTTTTTTGGAAATGCAAAGATTGATCTTTTGGTTACTTAAGCATATGATTGTGATTTTAACAGTTGTTGTGTAATTTCGCTTTTAATGAACCAATAAACCTTATATATCTATATATAAGTATTGCCCTCCTCAGCTCGTAGAAAAGCTGTTTGTGATGAGCTTTGGTTCATCATGTGACTTTCTCATCACCACCTGTTTTTGGTGTTTATCAGTGCATTACAATGGTTCAAAACAGATATTAGTACTTCGATATGTTGGTTTATTAACATTACATCAGTTAATGAAATACGGTGTTTTATTGTGAATTTAAGTTAAGTCTGTAAAACCTAAAATGTTGCTACCATATTTTTTACGGTGAAGTTCTGGCAACCACAGCTGCCGGTATTTTACCGTAAAAGTCACAGATATTTTTTTTCAGTATAGCTATGATAACTAATAATAATCCTTTTCATTTTTCTTCTCTGCAGGTTGAGCTTTGCAGTCGTCCTTCATTCTACAAACTCTCACTGTGTCGTTCTCTCTCTTTCACGTACAACCCTTCTTTGTGAAGTTCTCTTCCTACCTGACTGCAAAGTCTATACCAGGTCATTCAAACAACCCACCTTCCTACCAGCCAATCAGAATGTCACAGCTTCAGTTTCAGGCGCCTGGCAACCCTGCACCCAGTGCTACCCCTTTACAGCTGGCCCCACCCCAACCTGGGTTCAGCATTCCCTGTGCCACTGCTCCCTTACCCTCAGAGAGTGCCAGTCACCCGCTCCGAAACTCCGCCCTGCCTTCCGCCTCCGCCACACCCTTCTGCAACCCCACAGGTGGGTGAAACATTGCTCTGAGCATTTTTAGACAAAAAGCATCATCTAGGACATGACAATTCATGCATTCGAATTCTTCAGTTATGCCCAGGCCCATATAGAAATCTCATATGGAACGTTCTTAATAACATATTTCAATTCAGCAATAAAATCTGATAACAATGGTATAAAAAAATAATTTTTATCTCCGAACATGCTGAAAAAAAATACACTACCATTCAAAATTTGTGGTCGTTAAGATTTTTTTTTTTTTTAAAGAAATTAATATTTTTATTCAGCAAGAATGCATAACATTTATCAAACTTGACAGTAAATGCAAAATATGTCTATTTCAAATAAATACTTTTTAAACTTCCTTCCTATCACCAAAAATATTAAGCAGCACAACTGTTTTCAATATCAGTAACAAAATTGGCAATAAAATCTGATAACAATGGTATAAAAATTGTCTTTTTATCTCAAACATGCTGAAAAAATTAATGATTAAAATTAACATTTTTATTCAGCCAGGATGCATATTATTGATCTTATTACAAAATATTTCTATTTCAAATAAATGCTGTTCTTTTTAACTTAATGTTCACTAAAAATATTAAGCAGCACAACTGTTATCAACATGAATGATAAGAAATGTTTCTTGAGCAGCAAATCAGCATATTAGAATGATTTCTGAAGTATCATGTGACACTGAAGACTGGAGTAATGATGCTGAAAATTCAGCTTTGCATCACAGGAATAAATTATATTTTAAAATATATTAAAATGGAAAATAGTTCTTTTAAACTGCAATAATATTTCACAGTGTTACGGTTTTGCTCTATTTTTATCAAATAATTGCAGCCTTGGTGAGCATAAGAGTCTTTTTCAAAAACATAAAAAATAAATAAATAAATTTACTGACCCCGAACTTTCGAATAATCTGGGCCTAGCTATGCCCTGATAAGAAAAATAATTTCTTGGATTGTTAAACAGTTTTAAAATATTTCCTTCTTGATTTAATCTTTTAATGTTGTCCTCTAGTATCTAACATGGCAAACCCTAAAGAGAAAACTCCTATGTGTCTGGTAAATGAGTTAGCCCGTTACAATAAGATCCAACCTGAATACAAGCTACTCAGTGAACAAGGACCAGCCCACTCCAAGGTAAGACTTGGCGCTTTACTGTATACACAAACACACAAAACCATCTCTTCCCACCTGCCTGAACTTTCTGATGTTGTGGTGTGTTGGTCAGATTTTCTCAGTGCGGTTAACTCTGGGGGATCAGCACTGGGATGCAGAGGGGACCAGTATCAAAAAAGCCCAGCACTCAGCAGCAACATGTGCTCTCACCCAAACTACTCTTCCCAAACCCAGTCACAGAAGCCCCCGCCACCCAGGCAAGAACCCAGGTGGGATCTACAAGGGCTCAGAGTGTACGTGCAATTGTTCCCTTTATCTTCTTAATTGAAAGTTTTCTCATTCTCACATTGTCAAAACCTGAATTGTATGAAAGCTTGTTTCCGCCACAGAATAAAAAAAGGTAATCTCACAATTCAGATTTTTTCCCCCTCAGAGTTGCAAGTGTATATCTTGCAATTCTGACTTTATGATGTTTTTTTTTTTTTTTTTTGTATTTACAGTATCATTCAAAAGTTTGAGGTCAGTAAGATAAAAAAAATAATATTTTTATTCATCAAGGGCACATTAAATTTATCAAAAGTGATAGTAAAGACATTTACATTGTTACAGAGGATTTTTAGGTTACACTTTAAGGTTTCATTTGTTAACTTTAGTACATTTATTAGTTAACATAAACTAACAATGAAAAATACTTTTAAAGCCTTTATTAATGTTAATGTTAATTTCAACATTTACTACTAAATTATTCAAATTAAAAGGTCTATGCATATTATTTAATGTTAATATTATTTAATGTACTCAAGCAAAAATGAGCTAACAATGATCAGCTGTGTTTTTATTAACTAAGAGAGATGAATAAATACAAATGTTTTGCTCACTGTTAGTTAACATTAAGCAATGCATTAACATTGATGATAATAATAGGAAATGTTTATTGTTCACCAAATCAGCATATTAGAATGATTTCTGAAGGATCAAGTGACACTGAAGACTGGAGTAATGATGCTGAAAATTCAGCTTTGCATCACAGAAATAAATGACATTTTAAAATATATCAAAATGGAAAAAGACTATTTTAAACGGCAACAATATTTTACAGTAATAATGTTTTTACAGTAATAGGTTGAACCTCATGAATGTTAGCAGTGCAAACAGCTGTTTGGCATGTTTCTCTCTCATTCAGATAATGTAACCCACACTGTGGAGCTTAATGCACTTTGTATGAAGTTGGGCAAGAAACCCATCTACAAACCTATAGATGCCTACCCGGGGCTGAGACCAGCATTCAACTACAACATCAGAGCACCAGGCCCTTATGCACGCTCCATGCAGCAGTATGCACTCTCTATTTATTCCTATTTTATCCATTCCTTTAGCTTACTGAATGATGCACAATAGATCTTTTGGTTGATACGATAGCCTTTTGTGATTGTATGATTGATTAGATTATATATTGTTTTGTTTATTTTTTTCTTGATCAGTTATTACTACCCATTTCCTCCTGTGGGGCCAGTACTGTATCAAATGGAGCTGTCTATCGGTGGACAACAGTTCCATGGCAAGGGCCGCACGCGTCAAGCAGCCAAACATGACGCTGCGGCTAAAGCTATCAAATATCTGCAGAAAGAGCCAATAATGCAGCAAATAGCTGAGGTGAGCGTTCATACTACTAACATGATGAATGGGCTGTCAGTAATTTATTCTTCCAAAAGAGCTGCTGTGAAATCTCGAACCTTATCTAGTAAATACAAGCAAAATAAATTTATCTAATCTGTATTATTAAATCGTGACTGAAAATGCATGTCACGTTCATCCTGTAGATGAAAGAAGAGCCAGTACAAGAAAACCTTAACAAGTCAGAGATCAGCCAAGTGTTTGAGATTGCACTGAAGCGCAACATGCCTGTGAATTTTGAGGTATGTCATGATCCCATCATGCATAGGCTGCAAATATATAAAAAAAATGCAAATAATAATTGAGCGAAATTCCATGCTCATGCATATAGATTTATTGTGATATCTCACAGTTATGCTCAAACCAAACAATTGTTGACTTTTCTTTAACTGTCCTCACTATATACAGGTGCTAAAAGAGACTGGGCCTCCTCACATGAAGAATTTTGTGGTGCGGGTAACAGTGGGCGAGTTTTCAGGGGAGGGTGAGGGCAAAAGCAAGAAGATCGCCAAGAAACTAGCTGCCATCGCTGTCCTGGAGGAGCTCCGCATACTGCCTCAACTGCCTGTCATCGACAAGATACCACTACGCATTAAAAAGAAAAGCAAGTCCATTATTAAGGTAGAAGATGACTTTGACTGGCTGAGTTAGTTTGATGGCTAGAGTGTTGTGCTGATTCAAAACTCAGAAACAGATCACGTCTTTGCTAATAAATATTAAGTAAAAAGTATTTGATTTTTAATAGTTTGGATTATTATAATGTTAAAACATCAATGTATTTAATAAAGTACCAAGTTTGAGGTTTCTTTGTTGTGACAGACCAAATGATCAGCCTGGGAAGTTAATCATCTTTTTCAGTGATATATTTTTAATGATATATTCATTTTT
>NW_015558623.1:208157-211051 GCF_001515605.1 Sinocyclocheilus anshuiensis | reverse complement strand
CACACACACACACACACACACACATATATATATATATATATATATATATATATATATATAATATATACACACATATATACATATATATGTTTGTTTATTTATTTTTATTAATCTTGCACCCGCTCTCAGCTGCAGACCAGTCCCGAGTATGGTCAGGGCATGAACCCCATCAGCAGACTGGCTCAGATCCAGCAATCTAAGAAAGAAAAAGAGCCTGAGTACACTTTAGTGACAGAGAGAGGACTGCCTCGACGCAGGGAGTTTGTCATGCAGGTACTTCATCAGAGAGAAGACTGTTCTCTGACTCAACATTTTTATAACAGTTCAGTGCAGTTTTTGTGTGAAGGCCATGTTCTTCTGGCCATCATTTTCTTCTACAGCCTACAAAATTGCTTCTTGTCAGAAGTGTTCCTGAGGAAGTAACGCGTCCCCTATTAATTTCTGTTTTTCCTCTCACTCAGGTGTCAGTTGCAAGTCAGAATGCAGAGGGAATGGGACCTAGTAAAAAAGTGGCCAAGCGAAATGCAGCCGAGAAGATGCTGGAGCTTCTGGGCTTCAAAGTGCCTCAGCCACAGCCACCCAAACCGGCACTGAAAATGGACGAGAAGGTGAGCGCCTGCTTATTAACAGCATTCACTTGATATTAAAAACATGTTGGAAGTAGTTTCATAGAGTTTACAAACTGGGGTCCAAGTTTGAAAAAAAAAAAAAAAAAAAAAGATTTTTAGGGCTGTCAAAGTTAAGGTGTGTACTTAATATATTAATGCAACATGTTTAATGTAATGCTTTTTTAATTGTTTTTTTAAACATTCACCAAAAAGGATAATATTACTATTACAGGGCTGTCAAAGTTAAAGGGACAGTTCACCCAAAAATAAAAAAAATTACCCTATAATTTACTCACCCTCAAGCCATCCTAGGTGTATATGACTTTCTTCTTTCAGATGAATACGATCGGAGTTATATATAAAAATGTCCTGGCTCTTCCAAGCTTTATAATGGCAGTGAATGGCTGATATTCAATAGTCCAATAGAAGTCCAATAAACTGCATCCATCCATCATAAAAAAAGTGCTCCACATGGCTCCAGGGGGTTAATAAAGGCAGCCATTCACTGTCATTATAAAGCTTGGAAGAGTCAGGACATTTTTTACACCTTGAATGGCTTGATGGCGAGTAAATTATGAGGTAATTTTCATTTTTGGGTGAACTATCTCTTTAAGGTGTGTACTTAATATATTAATGCAACATGTTTTTTTTTTTTATTACATTCACCAAATTTTATATCACTATTTCAGCGTTGTAAATAGTGGTCAGTTATTTATTTATTTAAATTTTTTTACAGAACTAGTTTTTAACAATGAGCAAACAAAATATAGTTTAGTGTAACAATATATTTTCTAGATAAGTTTAAAACTATTTGTTTAAAAAAAGGTAGAAATATTTAGCATAGCACTATAAAAGCCAAGTATTTCATTTGTCTTTTATAATATTGCACCTGATAATGTTGTCACCTAGCAGAAATTATTTTCTAAAACATTTCATTCCTATCTATTTTTGGAAGGAGATCGCTCATAAGGGGAACTTTGTATTTTGGTCACTTTGGCATCAAAAAGCTCATTCACCGAAAAAGGAACATTTACAATTTTCATGTTCCAGATCTTCCAAGATACATTCCAAGAATTATTTGCATGTCGAAGTCTTAGTGTAAATAGTAAAGTACTTGTTTTATTTATCTTTGTAAAGGCACCTGCTAAGAAAACTGGAGATGGACGTAAAGTGACCTTCTTTGAGCCGGGCTCTGTGGAAAAGGCTGGTATTGGTATGTGTTTTGCAGTCAGTTTTCATATGAAACTGTCATAAATTTATTCACTTGAATGTTGTTATATGTATATGGTCCTTGTATCATATTACAAGCTCATTGTTAATTTTAGTGAATATATCCTGCTTGAAATTGATTCTTGCGTTTCTCAAACCAGTCAATAAGGAGGAAGATTTCCGAGTTCCCTTCCTCAGCCATCAGCAGCTTCCTGCTGGCATTTTACCCATGGTGCCTGAGGTGGCACAGGCGGTGGGTGCCAACCAGGGACCCCATGCCAAAGACTACTGTCGCACAGCTGCCCCCAACCCAGCCAAGACCACAGTAACGGCCATGATTGCTAATGAGCTGCTGTATGCTGGGACGTCCCCGACTGCGGAGGGTATACTGAAGACCAACAACAGCTTGCCACACAGACCCCACGGACCCCTTAGCAGACCGTCCGAACAGCTCAGCTACCTGGCCACTATACAGGGCTTACAGGTATTGAATATAACAATGAACACACACTTATCTAACCCAATGATGTTGCTCAACCAGTCTGTATCTTTTGTTTGTTTTTTTCTCTCTCTACAGGTTGAATACAAAGACTTTCCCAAAAATAACAAGAATGAGTTTGTGTCTCTGATCAACTGCTCCTCTCAGCCCCCTCTCATCAGCCATGGCATCGGCAAGGAGGTGGAGTCCTGCCATGACATGGTAGGTATTTTAATAATAATAATAATAATATTTACCACGTCATACCATATATATATATTTATTTATTTATTTATTTTATATTTATTTATTTATTTATTTTATATATATTTATTTATTTCATATATATGTGACCCTGGACCACAAAACCAGTCATAAGGGTCAATTTTTGGTTTCTTAGGATAGGACAATATGTGGCCGAGATACAACTATTTGAAAATCTGGAATCTGAGGGTGCAAAAAAAAAATCTAAATACTGAGAAAATCGCCTTTAAAGTTGTCCAAATGAAGTTCTTAGCAATGCATATTGTTAATCAAAAATTAAGTTTTGATATATTTACGGTAGGAAATTTACAAAATATCTTCATGGAACATGATTT
>NW_015558623.1:201905-204469 GCF_001515605.1 Sinocyclocheilus anshuiensis | reverse complement strand
TGCAAAAAAAAAAATCTAAATACTGAGAAAATCGCCTTTAAAGTTGTCCAAATGAAGTTCTTAGCAATGCATATTGTTAATCAAAAATTAAGTTTTGATATATTTACGGTAGGAAATTTACAAAATATCTTCATGGAACATGATCTTTACTTAATATCCTAATGATTTTTGGCATAAAAGAAAAATCGATCATTTTGACCCATACAATGTTTTTTTTGGCTATTGCTAAAGATATACCCCAGCGACTTAAGACTGGTTTTGTGCTCCAGGGTCACATATATATTTTTTCTATTCAGCAAAGATGCATTAAATAGATCAAAAGTGACAGTGTTAATATAATGATTTCTATTTCAATAATGTTGTTCTTATGAACTTTGTTCATCAAAGAACCCCCCCCAAAAGAAATCTGTTTTCACAAAAATATTAAGCAGTTTTCAACATCGATACTAAATTATTCTTATTAGAATAATTTTTAAAGGATCATGTGCAGTGTTATTTTAGTGTCATTGAGATACTGCTATAGTTTTTAATATTTTGAATGAACTTTTATTTTTATATTTTTCTGTTTTCATGTTAATTTCAGTTAAAATTTTATTTTTATTTTTGCGTAATTTTGTTGTTTTTAAATATGTCTATTAGTTTTTATTTTTCAGTTGCAGTTTTTTTTAGTACATTGAGTTAAACTAAATGAAAATGAGAAATGTTGCCTTGGAATCTGAGTTTAAGTTTTTGTATTTCAGTCAACATTTATTTGAATTAACAGATTTTTTTTTAATGGTTTTAGTTAACTATAAAAACCCTGATCATGTGACACTGTAGACTGGAGTAATGGCTGCTAGAAATTCAACTTTGCTTTCACAGGAATAAATTACATTTTAAAATATATTAAAATAGAAAATTGTTTTAAAATTACAATAATATTTCAGAATATTACCGTTTTGTGTGCGTGTATATATAATGAAAATTCAGCTTTCCTACCACAGGAATAAATTATATTTTAAAGTATATTAAAATTGAAAGCCGTTATTTTAAATTGTAGTAATATTTCCCAAATGAATGTTTTTACTGTATTTGTGATCAAGCATAAGAGACTTCTTTAAAAAAAAAAAAACAACATTAAATATCTTATTGATTCCAGACTTTTGAATGTTATATGTATGTGTTTGTATGTATAGATGCATCTATCTACTTGTATCTTGTTTACTGCAATGCATTTTTGTTTCTGGACAGGCTGCTCTGAACATCCTGAAGCTCCTGTCAGAACTTGACCAGCAGTCCAATGAGCGCACAGCTAATGGACCAATGACCGGGTCAGTCTCAAATGTTAAAGAGAGTCTTATTGTTTTAAAATATGAGTTAGTTGTATAAATGTTGGCATACAAGTGTCTGTTAATAAAGCACAAAGCTAAAGATGAAGCTGATAAATGAGTCTTATATCTGCATACATTGCTATTCATTTCTCACATGTTTCCCCCTCCATAGGTGCAACAAACAAGACCTCGAAGGCGATGCATTATTAAAACCGGCTAACTCAAGCACCATCGGAAAGACTCTGGATGGCACAGTGTAGAATTGACTATTTGATTGGTCGTTTTATTTGCGAAACACTAGAGAAAAGTCAGAAGCAGAGTTTTGATTGGCTGCTCAAAAAGCCCTTTGAGTAATTCTTAATAGATCTTGGATCAAAAGAAGTTAAAGTATTTAAAACAGTTAAACAAGGTCGAGAGATGTTGATGTTAAATTGTTCACATGCAGTGATACATCTTTAAACGCTAAGGCTTTGGGAAAAGTCGCCTCATCATATCCAGTGAAGTGGTGGTTTTGTTTTTGTTGTTAAATTGTAAAACGATTATCGTGAGGTTCGACTTGAGTAGATTGGCTTTTCTTCGTTGCTCCAAGGAAGTCATGTTTTCAGTGTCATAATTTTGTTTGTTCTCGCTTTTATTTTTTTCGTTTATTTTTAACGTTGTATTATAGGAACCCAGCCAGTTGGGTTGTTGTGTTAGCGCTGTTGTGAAGTGCAGTATAAAACCCCATCGAAGGATATGATGAAGCTTTCAAATACGTCTCTGCTGTGGTGGTTTTTCTCCAGTGCTTTTTTGAGTTACAGTGACGACCATAACACTCACTTACACACACACACACACACACACAAATTACATTTCGTCTACATTTTCATGTAGGCCTGGGAAAATGTTGTTGTGACTTCAGTGTAGAGTATGTGGTGGTGTTTTTTGTGTGTATGGGAGCAAGTGAGTGAATGTGTTTCAAGCACGATAATCTTCAGTCATGTCAGTTAAACTGATGCATTCTTCTATCAGTGTTGACCCTGCCCATTCTCCTCCAGTTGCATCCTGTTTTCCTCATGGTATAGGAGTAAAAATGATGTGCCTCTTGCACAAATAAAAACATTGTGTGTGTGTGTCTGCTGTTAATACTATACTCAGGTATTCCACAGTTATGGAAACCCTGTAAATATAAGGGAATTTTTAAATTGATTTAAAGACCTAAAAAGTGTTGTTTTTTTGTTTCTTTTGTTTTGTAGCAAATAAGATTTTATTCTA
>NW_015558623.1:197223-201268 GCF_001515605.1 Sinocyclocheilus anshuiensis | reverse complement strand
GTGACGACCATAACACTCACTTACACACACACACACACACACACAAATTACATTTCGTCTACATTTTCATGTAGGCCTGGGAAAATGTTGTTGTGACTTCAGTGTAGAGTATGTGGTGGTGTTTTTTGTGTGTATGGGAGCAAGTGAGTGAATGTGTTTCAAGCACGATAATCTTCAGTCATGTCAGTTAAACTGATGCATTCTTCTATCAGTGTTGACCCTGCCCATTCTCCTCCAGTTGCATCCTGTTTTCCTCATGGTATAGGAGTAAAAATGATGTGCCTCTTGCACAAATAAAAACATTGTGTGTGTGTGTCTGCTGTTAATACTATACTCAGGTATTCCACAGTTATGGAAACCCTGTAAATATAAGGGAATTTTTAAATTGATTTAAAGACCTAAAAAGTGTTGTTTTTTTGTTTGTTTTGTTTTGTAGTAAATAAGATTTTATTCTAGTAATTTTATAAATTAAATTTAAAAAATAAAATAAAATATTAAATATTACTTATCGTAATAATACATATATTTAATAATAAATATAATAAATATTTTTTTAAATATGTATATATATTTTGTTATATTTTATATAAATGTAATATGTGTAAATATAGATCTTTATATATTATAAATCATGTTTATATGTATGTATATATATATATGTATGTGTATATATATATATATATATATTTTTTTTTTTTAAATGCATAAATATATATATGTAGAAGATATTCATTTCATTTCAAACATTGATTTACCCACACATCCATAATAATATAAACTAAGCAGCATTAAAAAGAATTTCACACATTAGTTGCTGCAGCTGTTCAGAAAAGACAGATAATTAAGCAGCCTTTCTGGCACCATTGGCTGCTCTTTTCTTCCTCGTGGTCTCGGTGAATGAGTAGTTGTCTAAACCCTGAAAGCGATATGTGACCCTGGACCACAAAACCAGTCATAAGGGTCCATTTTTTAAAATTGAGATTTATACATCATCTGAAAGCTAAGCAAATAAGCTTTCCATTGATGTATGGTTTGTTAGGATTGGACAATATTTGGCCGAGATACAACTATTTGAAAATCGAATCTGAGGGTGCAAAGAAAATCAAAATATTGAGAAAATCGCCTTTAAAGTTGTCCAAATTAAGTTCTTAGCAATGCATATTACTAATTAAAAATTAAGTTTTGATATATTTACAGTAAGAAATTTACAAAATATCTTCATGGAACATGATCTTTACTTAATATCCTAATGATTTTTGGCATAAAAGAAAAATCGATAATTTTGACCCATGCAATGTTTTTTTTGGCTGTTACTAAAAATATACCCCAGCGACTTAAGACTTAAGTTTTGTATGTTTGGTTTGGTCACATATGTCACCGCACTGGATTCCCATGGAAACAGGCTGCAAAGACAACAAATATGTCATTTATGTGAAATACTGATGAGTAGGGCATTAAGGTTTGCTCTTTTAAAAACAACATGAATATGTGGTGCCATAAATGAGGCAGAATTATTTACTGTGGTGCCGAAGTGACTGCAAATAAGAGTGGAAGTCAAGCGTGTTGATGTTGGGCTGTGCTCATGCTTATGCTCTGGCCAGGGGCAGGTCGGTCAGTCTGGGGATGCACACTCGAGAATGGCGTTCATGGCCTGCGGTACACAGTACAAGGGCTCCAGTGGAGGCAAGATCAGTTCAGCCTCCTCCCTGCAGGAGTAGAAAAGGGTTATTTACTGTAATGTACACTTTCAGTAGTGATTTACCCTACAATTAATGATCTTAATGTGACTTACAATACAATGCAATATATTTACTAAAAATTATATAAACGTAATCATTACTGTTATATTTGTTGCTATACTCTGTAATATGCTATGTAATATATAAAGCTAAACTATGTAATATATAAAGCTAAACTATGTAATATATAAAGTTCAAAGGTTTGGGATTAGTAAGGTTTTATTTTAAAATAAATTAATACTTTTATTCAGCAAGGATGCATTCGATATTTACCAAGCACATTATTAATGTTAATCAGCAAGAATGTAATGTGTTTATTAAATAAAGTTATATAAAGGTAAATTCAATATTCAAATGATAAATCAAATACTAGCACTGCCAATGGCATGGATTTGATTCTCTGGGAACAAACACAGATGCACTGTAAACTGTATTGGGTAAAAATGTCTGCCAGTTGAATGCATCCAAATGCAAAGAAGCATAGTATCTTTCTTTCTTTCTTTCTTTCTTTCTTTCTTTCTTTTATTGTCCACAAGTGGAAATTTATCTTTGGCTTCACAACACATTAAAACAAGCCTGGTACAATAAAAAACAAACACTTTACACAACAACCCTAATAAAAGTAAAATAAAATATAAAATAAATGACCAAAATCTTCATTGGTGAGCAAGTGATGTAATGAAGAAACAAATTCATCTACATCTTGGAAGTTGGATGGCCTGAGGGTGAGTACCTTTTCAGCACATTTTCATGGTGAACTATTCCTTACATATGATGGACTACATCAGGGGGTTCCAAACTCGGTCCTGAAGGGCCACTATCCTGCAAAGTTTAGCTCCAGCTTGCCTCAGCACACCTGCCTGGAGGTGTGTTAGTAAGACCTTGTTTGCTGGTACCTAGTTAGTACGACCTTGATTAGCTGGTTCACATGTGTTTAATTGGGGCTGGAGCAGTTAAACTCTGCAGGACAGTGGCCCTCCAGGAGCAGGATTGGACACCCCTGCAACTACATCTGGACACCTGTGTGAACTTACAAAAATACTCTAAAAATCACATTGGGACAAGTAAAAATCATTCCAAAAATGACTAGCCTATATCATTTGTTTGAACTTTGAAGATACCATTTCTGATAGGCTATTTTGTTTCAAACTTCTTACCCAGAAGAGAGCATAGCAGTTTACTTTCAGAGTCATCTACACCACTGGTTTTCAAACTTGTCCTGGAGGACCCCAAGCCCTGCACATTTTGTCCCCTTATCAGGGAGCTCCTCCAGAGCCAGTTATTAGCACCAACTCGCCATCTATGGTCTTCGTACGTGGTCTCAGCACGATCCGCAGACGAGAGCGCAGGATGAAGTAGGCCTACACTACGTCCAGAAGCATCATCTGTAAATCCAGTAGATCATGGTGTCCAAGTAGAGGTTTGTGCTTGTTTAAGGGAGTGAGTGAGACAACCAGGTTGCTCTGTCTCTAGACTAGCCAAGCTATTCCCCACAGAGGCTGTTTAGCTACTTCCGTCCTCAGGATTAGGTGAAAATACTTCGAGCAACCAATTAAACTACTTTTTCTGTGAGACTTCAAGACAGTACAGAGCCCCAAATCAAATGAGATGCAAGGAAAAGATATATTTAAATTATTTTGCATTTTCTAGCAAATGAATTGCATTCCCCCGATATTGTGAAGCCATTTTTTTTAAAGTTTTATAATGTTATTTCCATTATAAAAGTTTGGGGAAACGAAAACGTTTTACCAGAGAACGCACAAGCATTGAAATATAATTACCCATTCTTTATTTTGTCTTTATGTATTTTATATAGTTTTTATGTAAATATGGTAGTGTAGACACATCGAAAAGCAACGGTGGACAGTAATTTTTTACTTTGTTTAAGCCTACTGTAGCTACGTACAGTATTTTATTTGGGAAACGTTTGATTTTACTTTAATTTTATTTACTTTGATTTTATTTTTTACTTATAAGCAGAATATGTTTTACTACGTTAAAGGGGTCATATGATGTTGCTAAAAAGAACATTATTTTGTGTATTTGGTGTAATGAAATGTGTTTATGCGGTTTAAGGTTACAAAAAACACATTATTTTCCACATACTGTACATTATTGTTTCTCCTCTATGCCCTGCCTTTCTGAAACGCATCGATTTTTACAAAGCTCATCGGTCTGAAAAGCGAGGTGTGCTCTGATTGGCCAGCTATCCAGTGCATTGTGATCAGCCGAATACCTCAAGCGTGTGACAGAAATGTTAGGCCCCTTACCATATTGTGATGCCGTGTCCCGGCCGGAGCGACGAG
>NW_015558623.1:177034-196908 GCF_001515605.1 Sinocyclocheilus anshuiensis | reverse complement strand
CAGCTCTAGGCATGACGAAGCGGATATCGTCCTCTTTTGGAAGACCAAACAAAGTAGTTTCAATTTCACAACGAAACACACAGCGCCTTCACGACATGGCGGCAGCAACAATACTACAGCGAGAATAAAAGTTACACCTTCTTTCTTTGTGTGAACCTTTTATAAAGAATATCTCTTTGGATTTGAGACTTTAGTCTTTGCAACTTTACAGATCTTCTTTATGCACCAAGAGCTTGTAACACTCCAAAGAGAAAGGCAAAATTGAAATCGCATCATATATCCCCTTTAAATAAATGCTATTCATCGGTTTTCTTAAATGATAAAACCGAGACTCGATAGCTCTGTCTGACTCTTGAACGAATCGTTTTTTTGAGCCAATTCTTTTAAATGAACCGGTTCGCAAATCTCATTAATATGATTCATTTGTGAATTTGACTGATCCGATTGTAGCAGTTAACTGATTTGATGAGTACCATATTGTACTCTAGGAGAATTTTTGAAGGAATACTTTACTGGAGTAGTATTTAATGAGGGTATCTGTACAGAATGTGTACACCACCATTGTCTAAAATCTAAAAAGATATAATATTGCAATATTACATCAAAACGTAAACTTTCACAAACTATATAAAAATACCCCATTAAAACTGTTTCACATTATTACTTTTTTTTTTTTTACAATCATTATTGTTGACACTGTGATTTTATACTGTACTCTGAAAAAGTCACACTAATTCATAATGGAGAACTACTGAGTTCCCTAAACCACAAAAACAATCCATACAGTGGACATTTGTAAACCGCATATATTAGTCCAAGCTGTGCCTTTGCACAAAAATACATTTTAACAACCAACTCTTTTTTTTTTTTTATCAAAGAGTGGAATCATATGGAAATGTTAAGGTTAATATGCAGTAAGGAGATTATGTGTGCATATAGCATTAATCTGGTTTGATTATACTTTTGTAAGGCAATGTAGAATTCTTGCACGTTTGAACAGTGTGATGTTCAGCTGTGGATAAAGCACTAGTCATCCTTGATGGATCTATGGTCTCCACCATGTTTTAAAAAAAGTCATCTTAACCTCACCTTTCAAACCCATAGATGTAAGACTAATAATCACATGGTCACATCTATTTCTGTAGGTAATAAATTATAAGAATAATTAGAACAATTGTATTATTTTAACTAATTTAAATGAAGTGCAATGGATGTACTAGACTATAAATGAATCATACTTGAGACATAAATGCACCCTAAAATTCCTCAAAGCCATGTGGAACCCTTTATATTTTTGTAGACATGCACAAGTTTCACAAACTCCAAAACTCCATTTATTTTTGCAGACACATCATATGCCCTTTCATGTGCCCATTTACCTCACAAAACTATTAAGTCCCTCTGTCTTTGCATATGAGACATGGGAATGTGAATATATGAGGCCCTACAACAGTGCCTGGTATTGTTCTTTCTGCATGAATAGCCTCTAGCTACAGGAATTATTTTAATACTCTCTTTTCATGTGTTTCAGCATAAATGGGCAATACTGGCCAGCTACGGAAATATTGAAGAGGGTCCTCAACCATAAAAACTGCACTAAAAACTGTATATGCAAAAAAAAACAAAAAAACATTTGCATTAGAAATTATGTAAATTTTATTGAATATAAATGGAAACTATTTTAAGTCAGTCGTTACCTGCAATCTTTGTTATTTACACAGTCCATGATTTCTGAAGTCCCCATTCTTTGTAATTGTATGACAAAATGATCTGTATGTGGGTTTTAAATGGCATGAGGGTGAGTAAATCATGACGTTTAGGTGAACTACTCTAACTTTGCATGTATGTATTCCTGAAGACTGGAGGAAAGATCACTCCTATGGGGAATGTTACTGCGACCAGGCATGCAAGACGACATCGGACTGTTGTCACACAGTGTGTCACACAGAGTTGACCTTGCCTGTCCAGGTTTTTATAATTTTATATTTTTCAGATGCTATTTATTAAAGTTATAAAACAGATTCAGGCCATGTCTGTACTGGACGCCAGATTTTATTCGATTTTATCCAAAGCTTTTTATTTAACCTTTTTTTTCAAGAAAATATAATATTAATATACTGTCATATAAATATAACACTTTTTTAAAATAATTTTTTTTTTTGTATAAAATATTGTGAACAACATATTTTATGTAATATTTTTAAGATATATTAAGAATTTTAATGTTTTTTTTTTAAGAACTGTTTTCTCTTTGAATATATTTTAAAATGTAATTTATTCCTTTGATGACAAAGCTGAATTTTCAGCAGTCATTACTCCAGTCTTCAGTGTCACATGATCTTTCAGAAATCATTATATGCTGATTTGCTGCTGCTTAATATTTTATGTGGCAACCATGATACATAGAAAAAAAAACAGCATTTATTTGAAATATATTATTTTGTAACATTGTAAATGTATTATAAATACATTTTTAATCAGTTAAATAAGAGTATTATTAAAAAAAAAATTATATGAATGCATTTGGAAAAGTATATATTTTAGGTGCTGCAGCTGTTTATTATTTGTCTTATTTCACCATTTTACTTTATGCTACAAATTAATCTTGTGAGTAATTAATGTTTAAATAAATCTTAATTGTCAGCAAGGATATACATTTAGTTCAGACTGTAAAATGTGTTGTAAGCAATAAACTGTTGCATGCATCCATACAAAACAAAGTATCTGGTCTTTGAAAACTTCTCACTGTACTACTTTACAAATGTGTCTGCTTTTTTATTATTTAACACACTGGAGGACAAAAGCTTTCAAACATCTTTTTAGTGCAGATTGTTCTGTGATCCTGTCACAGTGTAATGTGTAATGGTTCAGTTAAAAACTACACTGGAGACACTAAACCTCATTTCACATGCAAAGAAGCCTTAAAGGCACAACAACCACAACAAAAAAGACTGTAGTTTAAAAGTTCAGAGGGAGGGTGGAGAAAAGTCACGAAAAACTTTTTTTGCTGCAAGAAAAACTAGACTTGAGTGAAGTAAAAATTAAAAATTGAGTGAAGTGAAAATAAAATTTATGATACAAACTTTTTATTTCTGTTGCTGCTGCTTCTTCTAATATTTGTGGATATCATTGCTTTTGCTGCCACATACTATGTGTGTGTGTGTTTTAGCCGTATCCTGTGTGGTGAGCGAATGGAGCATGTGGTCTGGCTGTCTGGAGCCGGGTAAACCCACAATGCACACCAGGCAGAGACAAGTGATTCAGGAAGCACGTAATGGAGGCGAACCCTGTCCCTCTCTACATCAGACCGCAGGCTGCGCGGAGTATCACGACCAGCATGGTCCCTGCCTACAATCTCTAGGTATGGCAATCTAAAGCTCTACGAGATGTCCTTAAGCAAAGCCATTTGCCATCCATCAACACAAATGTCACATTTCATAATCAACAATGGATAGTATCTCAGTAGGTCTGAGGTCAACCCTTATAGCCATAATAAAAGCATCTGGTAGTCACATAAATGTATTTAAAATGATTTATACAACCATTATTTTTCCATTGAATTGTTACTCTTGGATGAACTCCACAGTACACATTACAACCCATTTATCTGAGTGAATATTTATCTTATATAATCACATTATCAGTACATAGACTGGTTCTGACTGTAATCAAACGATGAACTGTAATCATCTTCGTCAGTGCATATTCTCTAGGCACTAAAGCAGCAATCTAAATGTCACCTGTTATCCTGAGCAACCATGTGCTTTTGAAAATGAGTTGAACCTGCTTATGAGACTGCAGGTGAAGTATGGGGGCACATATGCATTAAAATCTCTTTTCCATAATCTTTGACCTACTCCTCTGTCTTATTATTTTACAGTCCCAGCTCTCATCATCACGGGTGGCTATGGAAGTGCAAGGAAAAAGAGGGAGATTTTGGACAACATCACAGGGTAAGATGTGACAATCCAACACTAAAATGTAACAAAAATCTTTTTATTTTACTACCTTTTTTTAAACATATGAACGATCTCACAAATCACAGCTAAAAACTAAAAGTATTAATATTGTGAGACATTATTACAATTTTAAATAACTGTTTTCGATTTTAATATATTTTAAAATGTAATTTATTCCTGTGATGCAAAGCTGAATTTTCAGCATCATTGCTCCAGTCTTCAGTGTCACTTGATTCTTCAGAAATTATTTTAATATGCTGATTTGCTGCTCAAGAAACATATGTTATCATTATAAACATTGAAAGCAGTTGCTTTGCTTAATACTGTTGTGGACACCATGAAATATTTATTTTCAGAATTCTTTGAAGAATATAAAGTTCAGAACAACAGCATTTATTTGAAATAGAATTTGTTTATATTTGCAAGCCTTGCAAGTCTTTAAATATGATTTTTGATCATTTTAATGCATCCTTGCTAAACGAAAGATATCATAATTACCCCAAATGTTTGTACAGTAGTGTATGTGTAATTTATTGTCTATTTATTTGTGTCTGTATGTGCACACCTCAGTTACTGTGTGGAGTTCAAACTCATGTCCCTGATGGCGGATTGTCAACGCAGTTTCAGTCTGCACACTCGCTGGATGCGGTACCTGAAGGAAGGGCATCAGGTGTGTGTGGAGTGCCAGCCACCAGCACTGGCCCAGGGCCAACGCTACTGCTCCGGGGACGGAGAGAACATGGGACAGGATAGGTAAGTGCAGAGAAACCTTTCCAGATAAATGTTTTTTTTTAATCTAGGTTCAATACAAATTAAGTGCAATAATTTAGACACTCCTCTCAGTTTACAAAAAACAAACAACGTATTTCAGAAGGCGGGCCTTCATTTGATACAGGAATTATTCGAGCCGTTCATGCCAGACTGAGGAGAGAGGTGTTGTAATGTAAAATATGTGAAAAATAATGTTTTTAAACCTAGTATGAGAGCCTGTTCTAGTACACCCCAAAACAAAATCAAGACTTTGTAAACGAGCATAATAGGACCCCTTGGAATGTAAGCATTGTAAACATTATACATGTTCACATGAGACTAGTGTGATAAAATTCATCATGTCATGGAGCAAAAAACACTCACAGGAAATACCAGACGTTAATCCCACCCCAATATGAGGTTTTAGACAACTTTACAGCTCAAAAAACACACATGATTTTTATGCATTTATTTGATCAAAATACAGTTAAAACGGTAATATTGTGAAATATTATTACATTTAAAAAATAGCTGTTTTCTTTTTTGAATATATTTAGAAATGTAATTTATTCCTGTGATTTTCAAACAGCCTTCAGTGTCACATGATCCTTCAGAAATCATTCTAATATGCTGATTTGGTGCTTTAAGAAACATTTCTTACTACTAGTGTCACTGCTACTAGTGCTGAATAAAAGTATTGATTTCACTCGATTTGATTGATTTGACTCTAAATATTTGAACTGTAGTTGACAAACTGTAGATTTATTATTAGGTACTTCAGCTGTAAATCGAGCTGTAAATCATTATGTGATTCATTACAAGCTAAAAAAAACACTAGGACAAGCCATTACAAAATATCGTGACAAGTCTAAAAATCTTTTAAGATATATGGTCTCCTGAAATGAAGTAGGCTAGGTTTTCCCAAGTAATTTAAGGTCTCGAGACTAGATCTTGGCCACTAGAGGGAACCATGACACATCTTTAAATATTCAAAAGCTTGTGTATAAAACATCTTGTACTGCTTTAAGACTTGTGCACTCATTTGGAGCACTCTAGAGCCTTGTTATGTTTTTTAGTAAAAAGAGAGCAATTGCCTGTTTTATCTAGGTTAAATTTAATTTTTAGTAATACTATAATGATATTTTATATTAACCAACACATAAAATGAGCCGTAGCCAAGTATGGTGTCTTATACTCGGAATTTGTGCTCTGCATTTAACTCATCCAAGTGCACACACACAGCAGTGAGTAGTGAACACACACACACACACACACACACACACCCAGAGCATTGGGCAGCCTTTTTTTTTTTGGTGCTCAGGGAGCAGTTAGGGGTTCGGTGCCTTGCTCAAGGGTCTTACCTCAGTCGTGGTATTGAGGGTGGAAGAGAGCGCTGGTCATTCACTCCCCCCACCTACAATCTCTACTGGTACCGATACTTGAGCCCACGACCTTTGGGTACAAATCAGACTCTCTAACCATTAGGCTACGACTGCCTGTATTAATGCTTGTATTATTCATAATATAGGGTTGAAACTCTTAACCTAGCTCAAGGACAACAGTCAGAGCGATACCCATCACTCTATCTGCCTTCCTCTATCATCTTTTTCCATCACATTCTCACTCGCTCACTCTTAGGAGCATGTCTCTGCAGTGGCAGGCCGTGGGGAATTCTCGGTGCAGAAGGTTGTGGAGACGGGTCCGTCGAGGAGACTCCTGTTCCTGTCCTACTGTACACAGTTTTCTCTTCATCTAATTTGCACACTTCAATCAGGCTTAACGGGGTCATGAAATTTCACACTTAAAGTAGTGACAGTAGAATGTGCAGAAACTATTTTGGTAACTCAAATCAGCTCTAGGCTTGTATGCCAAATTATTCAGTTGATACCTTATTACAGTACATTATCAAGACAAAATTCAATATTAGTCACAGTTAATTCCCATTTATTCATAAAAGACTAATGCTAATGGCCATCATATTATGATTAAAGGAATAGTTCATCCCAAAATTAACATTTTCTGACAATTTACTCACCCTTAGGCCACCCAAGATGTAGATGGGTTTGTTTATTCATCAGATTTGGAGAAAATTAGCATTACATCACTTGCTCACCGATGGATCCTCTGAAGTGAATGGGTGCCGTCAGAATGAGAGGCCAAACAGCTGATAAAAACATCACAATAGTCCACAAGAAATCCACATGACTCCAGTCCATCAGTTAGCATCTTGTGAAGAGAAAAAAAGGTTCTAAACAAACATTATTGTGATGTTTTCAGCTGTTTGGACTCGCATTCTGACGGCACCCATTCACTGCAGAGGATCCATTGGTGAGCAAGTCATGTAATGCTAAACTTCTCCAAATGTATTCTCATCAATTCATTTTTGGATTAATTATTCCTTTCAGCAGCAATAATGAATATTAAGCAGTAATTATCCAGTGTTTAAATAAAAAGGAAGGAATTTCATGGCATCACTTTATATAGCAGAAAATATTAGGTTGCTTTTTATTTTCTTTAGAACAAATGACTTTTAAGTGTGTTAGGTTTTTAGTTTTAGGGGCCTGTAGGGATACACCATTCAAATTCATGTGTATAAACTCTAATGACAACACAGAATAATAGGTCAAATTTATAATCTGTATCATTTATTTGATTTCCAGCCAACCAAGGGGGGAGGGGGATATCTCTTCTTCATACTGCAAAGAAATCAAAAGATTTCAGGACATTTTGACACATTTTTGGCTCTTTTTCCTATACAAGACAAGGAATTGGCTTTTTGTCACATACAGAACAAGTTACAGCTTTAGAGGTACGACATGCATTAAACAACATAACACACATACAGAAACAACGGCATAGAAAGTCAACAGGTAGAAAGATTACAAAACAAACAGCCTTTAGACCTACAAACAACATTGTAGAAGATTTTGGGAAAGGGAGGGATTGTAAACAGTGCTCTCTTTTTTTAGTTCCCTGGAAATTCTATATGTTTACGGTAATATCTTTTAATCATGAAATACATCCTAAATTTCATACTTCTAGTTACCATTGTTATTGTACAATTTCATAAGAAAACAAGAAAAATCAAATAAATCTTATTTGTGCTTAGTGCTTAGAAATTAGTTACATAAATCTTCACAAACCCTCTCATTAATAATAAACTGAATTAAAAGTCAAAGTGCCGATTATCTAATACATATTACTGTTAACCAAAAATAACAAAAGTCACATTTAATTTTTTAACAGCGTCCACGTTGATGCTGGAAGCATCATCAGGTCAACACAGTTTGACACGTTTGTGAGGAAATTTTAATACCACTTAATTTGAAGGATTTTATAAATGTACCATGATGAATTGCAACCTGCACTATTGTGTGGGTGGGTATTTTAGACAAAACACCTTTAATGCCATCAAACCATCCAATAAGACACTAACATTGGACTAAAATTACTGATTGTCATCACTGTTTGTAGACTGGTGTCAAAAACAATATCCCCAAAATAATCACCCATATATAATTTGCTCTAATCTTTGTACATGCTCTGTGCACACTGCACTGCAAGTGTTCCTGTGGGACTTTACAGAATGACATCTGCAGAATATACATCAGCAAAAACACAACATATGCTAATCTCTGACATCTCTGATTGAGCAATTAACAATGACTATATGGGGGTGAATCACACAAAACCTGTCATGGACATGTCTGGGTTGTATTTCAACAGAAAATGAATAGAAAAAAATATATTACATATAGCATACAAAATTTGAAACCAGTATTATGAACCAGTAAGATTTTTTGCATTGAAACATTTTTCAATTTTCCCCCCAATTTTTATACCCCCAAATGTATCTATTATCTATTTTTCCCTTAGTATGGTATTGGTATGTTTGTAGGGCGAAAACATGTTTTTTTTTTGTTTGCTTGTTTAAATTGTGACTTTTTTATCGCAAATTAATTGTATATATTCAGTCTATGTCAGATAGTGCCCTATTTCTCCCAGAAAATTGTTGCAATTACCAAATGCTTTGGTATTCTTGTGTTTATTTCTTTTGTTTGTATTGGAACGACACAAAAAAAGCAGATAATTTTTTTTACACAGAACTCCAAAAAAGGACTGGACAAAATTATTGGCACCTTTTCAGAATCTTCAGAAATAATTGTATTTCAAGCATGTGATGCTCCATTCATTTGTAATTAAACTCACCTGTAGCAATTCACAGGTGCTGGCAATATAGAAATCACATTTTCAACCAATTAAAATGCGGAAAAGTTGACTCAACCTTTGTGTTGTGTGTTTATGTGTAACACACTGAGCATGAAGAAAAGAAAGATGAGTGAAGAATTGTCTGAGGATTCGAGAACCAAAATTGTGGAACAGTGATTGACAGTCTCAAGTCCATCTCCAGACATCTTAATGTTCCTGTGTCCACAGTGCACAACATTGTCAAGAAGTTTAAAGCCCATGGCACTTGGATTGTTCAAATAAAGTGTTTAAATAAAATAAAGAATGAATAAAGAACCTCGGTCAACTTCCAAACAAATTCAAGCTGACCTGCAGGCACAAGGTACAACAGTGACATTTCACACTATCCGTCACCATCTGAATGAAAAGGGACGCTATGGTAGGAGACCCAGAACGATTGTGCTGCTGACACAGAAACATAAAAAAGGCCAGATTGGAGTTTGCCAAAACATACCTGAGGAAGCCAAAATCCTTCTGAGAGAATGTCCTGTGGACAGATGAGACTAAAATAGAGCTTTTTGGTAAAGCACATCATTCTTCTGTCTTCAGAAAATTAAATGAGGCCTTCAAAGAAAAGAACACTGTCCCTACAGTCAAACATGGTGGAGGTTCACTGATATTTTGGGGTTGCTGCCTCAGGCACTGGATGTCTTGACTGTGTGCATGGCATTATGAAATCTGAAGACTACCAAAGAATTCTGGGGCACAATGTAGGGCCCATTGTCAGAAAGCTGGGTCTCCGTCAGAGGTCATGGGTCTTACAGCAGGACAATGACCCAAAGCATGTTTCAAAAAGCACCCAAAAATGGTTTAAGACAAAGCACTGGAGAGTTATGAAGTCGCCAGTAATGAGTGCAGATCTAAATCCCATAGAGCACCTGTGGAGAGATCTCAAAACAGCAGTTGGGAGAAGAAGCTCTTCAAATCTGAAAGACCTGGGAGCAGTTGGCAAAAGAAGAGTGTTCCAAAATTCCAGTAGAGAGCTGTAAGAAACTCGTTGATGGTTACAGGAAGCGATTGATTTCAGTCATTTTTTTCCAAAGGGTGTGCTACCAAATATTAAGTTGAGGGTGTCAATAATTTTGTCCAGTCTATTTTTAGAGTTCTGTGTAGAATGTCTGAGATTTGCCTTTTTTTCTCTGCTTTTATTGTGTTGTTCCAATACAAACAAAATAAATACACATGAGACTACCAAAGCATTTGTAATTACAACAATTTTCTGGGAGAAGTAGTGCATTATCTGACAGAAATGCAGGGGTGCTAATATTTTTGACCATCACTGTATGC
The DNA here is from genome assembly GCF_001515605.1 of Sinocyclocheilus anshuiensis. NCBI lineage: Eukaryota > Metazoa > Chordata > Actinopteri > Cypriniformes > Cyprinidae > Sinocyclocheilus > Sinocyclocheilus anshuiensis. The sequence continues at coordinate 186,664 of NW_015558623.1, read as the reverse complement.
AAATATATATATATATATATATATATAAATAAAGGAAAGAGAGTTTTGAATGGCTTTAGTAAAGTCACATTTTAGCACTAATGTTCTCTCCATATGAATCTACTGAATGAATAGAGCATTAAATGTGGACCATACACCCGACAGATCATGGATATTATATAATATCCACATAAAAGACCACAAGTAGAGCAAGGGACTTTAGCACTCAGAAAGCAGCTTCCTTTCCCACCATTACAGTAAGCAGTACACATTCATAAATTATTATTTATTGAGGGGAGAGTTAAGATCCCTCTCATTTTTTCATCTTCCTCCCATACACACCCTCCTCCCGCTCTCTTGCAGAAAATTGGTATTTCGTTCACACCTCAGTTCAACTCAGCTAAAATCGTTGAGACAAGGATGGAAGCGTACACACACTCACAAGTCTCAGGAGAGGCAGAGTTTCCCCCCATCATTTTCACACTCCCCAGATAACATATGCACACATATACATATTCTAAGAGACACGTACATTCTGACAATGTGACTTTTAGTGATGGTATTTGCTGACACAGATGCAATTGAGTGCATGATTTTGATCTAATCTAGCCCTCACTATCCTGGTTTTCAAATTGGATATGAGCACTAGCAGGGAGGGCTTGTGGTCACCATGGAAACTGGATATAGTCGTCTTCAGGACATTGTCTACATACCTGTGAATACATGCTGGACTATGTGTATGCGTGTGGTTACAGAATGATGAGGATGGCAATGTTGGAGATAAGGATCTAATCTTTCAAGGATATTAAGTGTGTGCAGTGTGAAAGGATTGTATCAAATTTGGAGGTAAACATGGCCGTGCATTATGTACTGTATTACAGAGCTCTCTCAAAAAGGATAAATGTTTGGGATTAACTGGTGGTCTTCTTGGTCACATAGTGTGTGTTGAGCCTGAATAACAATTAAGGACACAAGGTCCCATAAAACCTTTAATTAAAGGGGTCATATGATGCGATTTCAAGTTTTTCTTTCTCTTTGGAGTGTTACAAGCTGTTCGTGAATAGATAAGATCCCTGAAGTTGCAAAGACTAAAGTATCAAAACCAAAGAGATATTCTTTATCAAAGTTAAGACTCTGCCACACCCCCTAAAATGGCTTGTTCTAACACGCCCCCACATATCTAGGTCACTATGTGGAAATATTTGCATACAGCGTCACATCACAGTAGAGTCAGCTGTCTTAACCGCGGCTTGTGTACTGCATCATTACTGTGTCTGTTCCCCTTTCGGGCTTGAACTGATGGTAAAACTAATGACATTATTTACTGTCTTTACATTTATTTTGAAAGATGAAGCTCGCGATTATGCTAAGGGGCGTTACATTTCCAACGAGTGCTTGCGGTGTTCGGCCAATCACAATGCACTGGGTCAGCTGGCCAATCAGAGCAGACTGCGCTTGTCGGAAGGAGGTACTTTGTAGAAAACGAAGCGTTTGAGAGAGGCGGGGCATAGAGGACCTACAATAATGTACAGTATTTGAAAAATAATGTGTTTTTTGAACATTAAAGCATGTCAACATATTCTGTTACACCAAATACACAAAATAATGATCTTTAAAAAAGCATCATATGACCCCTTTAAATCAAATATTTTAAAATAAACATTCTCCCTGGCAATGCAAAAGTATGAGACCATCTCCCTCACTTTGTATGACCATCTAGAAAATATTTTAGAAATATATATTCTTATATTCAGAAATATATTTGTGTTTGATACAACAGCTACTGCTATGAAATTGGTAATTCTAACTGAAATGTTAAATTGACCTGAAGTTTTTCTGTAGTTTCTATCTTGGTCAGATTTATTCTAGCCTTCCATCATATACCAATATCTGCTAACAATAGGGCGAGGTATGTGTTGTCCATTCGTTCTCATTGTTGCTTCTGTTTGGGCTGTCAATACGCATGTGCTATGTAATTTTTTACATAATTAAAAATAAAATGCAATCATAAACATATTTTGCAAGAAAATATTACATATGTAAGCACAGCATGAAGTGCATCTTCTGTCATTTTCTTTAATAACACTTTTTGAACTTTAAAAGGATAGTTAACCCCAAAAATAAAATTCTGTAATTTACTCACCCTCTTATTGTTCCAGACCTGTATGCATTTCTTTATTCTACAGAACACAAAAGACGATATTTTGAAGAATATTTGGGTCAAAACAACATATATATCTCAAAATATCCTTTTTTGTGTTACACAGAATAAAAAATAGCACACCGGAATGAAATGAGACAAAGTAAACAATGACAGAATTGTCTTTTTCTTCTTCTTTTTTTTGGTGAACTATCCCTTTAAATTCTACCAAACTAGAAAAAAAATCTTAAAGATGACACACAAGTAAATGAGGGGAGGTAAATTTAAACAGATTTTGGTCTCTTCTGATGAAACAATTAACGGTTTATTCTTATACTGGTGAATATGACACAAGAAATATGTGTGACAGAATTCTACAGATAATCTTCATGTCTATATAAAAATAAATCAATCAAGTAGAATCACACACCAATATATTTTGAAGAGTGAGCTTGTGTGCAGGAATGTTAATTGTTTTATACATGCACATTATCATACCATCAGCCCTCCCTATTTCAAATATGCTTGCACATAAACACTCATACTGTATGCAGACCCATAACTGCAGTTAAGTAAGGCCAGTTTATTAGGGGACAGGAGATGGGTGCACTAGTAAACAGGGTATAACATGTCTCTAATGCTAATCTTTAAGAGGTGGGCTCTGGACAGTGACTAGCTGATGTGGGCAGTGGCGGACTGTTCCCCTTGATTTACCAAACACATCTGCGCTTAAATATCTGGTAAGTTTTCAGCCTCAAGCTATTTATGCTTTAGCATAAATTCTGTTATTTTTTACAATCAACTGTAGACCAGATCTGCTCTGATTTAACTTACCCCTGCAACGCACCAATGCAGACTTGTTAACAGAAGAGGAAAAAGGGCAAGAGGTGTAGGCAGTGGTACATCCTCAAGATCCTGTTCCTTAAAGATGTAATATGACTAATGTTTTCCAGTGAACCTTCCCGCATAAAGTCACCAGGGTAGGCCCCCTGGTTAGGTGCCTATAAAATGATTATTCATTGTACATTAGTCTTTGCTTTCTTCAAAGTCCTTGACTGAACTTGGCCTTCTTTCCTCTGGAGTCCAACTCGCGACCCTGAGGCCTCAGAGGCCCTTATCAAAAGTGTTTGAATGTCCCCTGTCCCCTTTAGGCCTTCTTGAGTTCTCTGAAGCCACATGGTTCTCATGGCCAACACTTGGGCTACTTCCCAGTGGGAATAGGCAGTTCTGACCTAGCAGCCTTTGGGCAGCTTCCAAGTGGTTGGTTGCCCCCTGGTAACCACTGAGCCGAGGCTTAGAGCTCAGGCCACCCAGTAGACACTCCGATGGGCCACCTTCGCGCAAGAGCTCCTCATCATCTGTGTCAGCATCGATGTACTTGCTGATAGATGAGTCGTGAAAAGTGAAGACTGCGGGGGTGAGTGCCTTCCTCTCGGGTGTCTTAGGTGGAGTCCTGCTGCTGGCTGTTGTGTAGACTGACACCTCGGGGCTTAGTATGGAGTGGTCAGATAGAATAGAGCTGTCAGACAGAAGATCACCTGATGGGCTGACCTCCCCACAATTGCGATTATTCACCCTAACCGAATGCATTTTCTGAGAGTTTCCAAGAAGTCCTTGTTGCCGTGAACCCTCGCTGTTGAGAGGTTTAGCACCAGAACATAGTAGCGTGAGCATAGTCTCATGCTCCAAGGTGGTCTGCAGGCTTGGATTAGCACTGACCCGACCAGAGAGGCCAGAAACTGGGCTGTGGGAGAACCGAGAGCTTTCTTGGAGGGATAGACCTCCTGCCGGACTGTAGGGGAATCGTGGGTTCTCTTGGAAGTCTGTTGCACAGCTGATATAACTGTCAATACTTGACAAACTTTTCATGTCTACCACCCCTTCACAACCCCCAATCAGTGGGTCAACTCCTTGACCTGGCAAGGCTCCCAGCTCAATTTCATCCCTTCTATGGCCTGCTCTGGATGAATTTCTGTCTTTGCTGTTCAGGTTGGGCTGTGACTGAGTCTTTGCCATCTGGTCGTACATCTCTTCTAGTTTCTGTGCATTAAGCCTTTGTGGACTAGAAGCTCTCGCCTTGCTAGGAGAACCTTGGTCTGGGTTGAAGGAACGATTAGAACTGGTTTCTGAAGCTGCCCGCTTGGATGACCATTTCCATCGACTGGGTGAGAGATGGTTGTCCTGGGTTCTCTCACCCTTGTCCATGACCCCCACATCTAGAAGCTCTGCACCACGGGAAAACGCCTCTCTTACATTCATGGACACTATGCTGCCATTGCATTTGGCTCGCTCTAGAGCCTCACGTCTCTTTATGGCCTTCTCTTGGCGTTTCTGCTCCTTGTAGAATTCAGAGAAGTTGTTGACGATGATGGGAATGGGTAGGGCAATAACTAACACTCCTGCTATGCAGCAGAGACCACCAATGATCTTACCCAGAAGTGTCTTGGGGTAAATGTCCCCATATCCTACAGTGGTCATAGTAATAGTGGCCCACCAGAAGGAGGCAGGGATGCTCTTGAACTTGGTGTCATCCTCGTCCTTCTCTGCAAAGAAAACTAGACTCGAAAAGATCATGATCCCCATTGCTAAGAAGAGGATAAGCAGGCCCAGCTCATTGTAACTCCGTCGTAGCGTGAAGCCCAGAGACTGCAACCCAGTGGAGTGACGTGCCAACTTGAGGATGCGCAAAATCCGCATGATTCGAAAGATTTGCACCACTCGCCGTACATTCTGAAATTGCAGCACACTCTTGTTGGACTCTGTCAAGAATATGGTGACATAATACGGTAGGATGGCCAGCAGGTCGATGACATTGAGGGGACCTTTAAAGAATTTCCATTTGTTTGGTGAGGAAAGGAAGCGAAGAAGATATTCCATGGTGAACCAAGCGATGCACACCGCCTCCACATGGGCCAGCTGGGGATTATCAGTTGTCTGACCAAACTCGTCTGTGTCTTGCAGCTCCGGGAGGGTGTTAAGAGACAAAGCGATAGTGGAGAGCACGATGAATAGAATAGAAATGATGGCCAAGATCTGAAAAACAAAAAAGCAAACAAGAAATCCACCATTAGAAAACAAGAAAAACCTTCATAGTAAAACAAAAATTGTATCTCATGACCTCGTACATAAAAACACTGGATACGCCATTGTAGTGATGGCTTGACAGATCATTCATACTTTGTGAAATTTTCATCTACTAACCATAAGAGAAATCCAACACTGGTGCTTAAACCAAGACAGCTGCACTAAAAGTCTGATGAAATGCACGGTGGCACTGTATATAAAGTTTCCACTAAGGAGTTTCTTCTTTAATTTTCACTATAGGTGCATAGTCAGGATTAATTAAATTGAGGCCAACAGAGAATGAGCTTGAAAAAAGTGATGAGTCAGGTCTAGGTAAATCATAGCGACTGACAATCCATTTTTATTTGTGACTGTGAGCAGGAGATTATACCACTGTTGTAATTTGCTAAAAACCTTGTAGAAACATGCTTTACACCAGAAAACATGGTTAGACAGCCCTGTCAACTACATTGTCAGCCAAATCATCTACATAAAATCTAAATCTTTACACTCACTGCTGAGTAGTGAATGTCAAGACATTGCATAATAATGGCTTTACCTGTGTTGTTAGGTCAAAAAAGCAGTATAAAGTAGTAAATGAATGAGTAATGCTGAGAGGGCTGAGGGTTGTTGAGAAATACAGAAATGTTGTGGAACATACCATGCAATAACCAGTAAAACAAGAAGTTGGTAAGACAAATACCTCTTAAAAATCCCCAACAAAGTCTAATTATTGTCAGAGAAAACTACACTAAAACTCCTAGTAATAAAATCACTTGCTAATAAATACAACTAACAGCTAAACAACTAAATTGGGTATTTGAATATCTTTAGAGATCAAGACAACAAAGAACACTTGTTATGAGTCAGGTCTAGGTAAATCATAGTGACTGACAATAATTTTTTATTTGTGACTGTGAGAAGGAGATTATACCACTGTTGTAATTTGCTAAAACCTTTGTAGAAACATTCTTTACACCAGAAAACCTGCTTAGACAGCTCTGTCCAAATACAACTACAGCCATGTCAACTACATTGTCTGCCAAATAATCTACATAAAATCTAAATCTTTATACTCACTGCTGAGTAGTGAATGTCAAGACATTGGATAATAATGGCTTTACCTGTGTTGTTAGGTCAAGAAAGCAGTATAAAGTAGTAAATGAATGAGTAATGCTGAGAGGGCTGAGTGTTGTTGAGAAATACAAAATGTTGTGGAACATGCAATAATAACCAGCAAAACAAGAAGTTTGTAAGACAAATGCTTCTTAAAAATCCACAAAGTCTAATTATTGTGACAGAAAACTACACTAAAACTCCTAGAAATAAAATCACTTGCTAATAAATACCCAATTTAGTTGTTTAGCGGTTAATTGTATTTAATTATCTTTAGAGATCAAGACAACAAAGAACACTTGAGTAAGGTCTCTCAACTAAAACATCAGATCTGTCTTGCTGTCTAAACACAGAATAGCTCCCTGTGGAACTTTCCTGAAAGGAAAAAAAACTGTAAAGCTAGAAAGTTAGAAAAAGATACGTATAAGCTCTAAACCTCCCACAGAACAACATAAAGTCCATTACAACAAATCTCTTTTTGTCAGTATTATCAAATGACTCCCCTTCATATGAATAGTATGGAAAATCATTTGTGCATTTGTAGGTGTTTTTCTGTGTGTATTAATGTGTCTAAGAAGAGATGATACCCTGCAGTCACGTGAGTCATGAGGGTAAGTTGAAAACGGTAAGAAGATTAAAAACAGCCCATAACCTATAAACAGCAAAAATTTGCCTTTTATTTATAAGCTTGCCAGAGCTTCAACAGCATTATTTACACACCCAACCACAGCAACCACAATCTCTAAGTCACAGTGGAGCTCCCATCCCCCTTCTGTTTTAACCTCACTGTCTGATAAAAGGTGATAATATTGGCTGGATGTTTGTGATGTCATTAGTATACATTCTGTTGCTATAAAGTTTTTATTGGTCCAAAGTGGTTAGCATTGTAGTTCTGGTCTCTATAAAAGACAAACAGTTAGAGTAGAACAACATTAAAATTCCCTTAAGAGAAATGACAAATGCAATGTCTTTATCTCAGTTTTTCTCCTACAGAGCAATAATATTAAATCCTGTGAAAGACCCTAGTTATCTCGTATGTTTCCTTTAGGTTTCAGACAAGATCTCGTCATTGTCATATTTTTGCAGTCAAAAGCCAGATATTTGAATATGTTTAGTTTCTACTCAAACAATACTCCTCAAATATTTCGGGAGCCAAATGGAGGCAAATTGTATACCTAAATTAAAGACACATAACTGGCAAGTCCATTATGTCTCCTGAGCTATGAAAGAGCAACCTCTGAGCAACAACAATTTACTACAACTCTGAGTGATTCTGAACCCTGAAGCTAAGAAATCTTTTCTAGGTCATTTTCTTGGCCTTTTATGTCAAACGTGTGCACATTTGTGTTACAACGTATTCTTAATGTTAAAAAGTGAAAAGGGCAACTAAAAAAAGACAGTCCACTTCAGTGACAATGAATCTTAAATGGGGAATACATTTTAAAAGGCTTCAGCACAAATTCTCAGTGTGCAGTCAATTGAGCCATTGACCAATTGATAATCTGTAAATAATGCCTGTGCACACTCAAGCTGAGGAAGGCATAACAGGGTCAACTCCGTGTAGAGATGGCTAAGGATGCACAGGGAGAAATCCCGGCATCTTTGCATCTTCTCAGGCGAGCAGCTCATTATCACATCCAGTGGGGTGCTCCTATGAGCATGTACAAATTATGTTCTCCTGAGACACACAACAAATATACTCATGTGCATACAAACACGCGCACACACACATACAAGCCTGTGAAGGCTCCAAAAGCTGCTGTTCACAGCAGGACATGCCATAAAGGGGAATTAAGCAGCCTCCTAATATATAGTTCGGGGAACACGCCTAGGACTGGTATACCTTTAGTTAAAGGTGCAATAGGTGATTGTCTTCAGAAACATTTTTTGTTATGCTGGTTGAAAGGCCGAGCGTTTTAATATGCTTTCCTACCTGCCTGTCAACGTATGTATTAGCATACCTCTGCGGGGCAGGGGGCTGGGGTGTGGTTGGTTGGTGGTTAAAGTAGTGACCATGTGACGCAGTGACAACAAAACTTGACAACCCTGCATCCAACACGAGCTGCAGGAGTCAGATTTCACTGATCACGGGTTGAGAGGAGAGATGGCTGACAAGATCATAATGGAGGATTTGATGCTCAACAGATCCTGATCTCATTGACAAATATCTGACCTTCCTTTACACAGAGCGCGCGTGATCACGAAATCGAAAGTGAAAGTGAACAGCGAGCGCTCATTCAAAAGAGATTTAAATAGCCTACTCCGCATATTGATAGCGGCTCTTGCGGGAGTGGGCGGAACTGGACACAAAAATCGCGGGAGCGGGCGATAATGGTCAGAAATTCAGCGGGAGCGGGATTAAGAAAACAGTTCCTCGCAGGGCTCTAAAACAAAAAAATTTATCGCACACGATGAATGGCGACTGTAGAAAGCAAAAGACGAATCCCGGACATTTTGGGTGATTTAGAAATCCCGGCCGGACGCATTTTTTTACGTTCAAAAAGAGGACAGGACATAACTATATCGCTAACTAAAATAGTTCCAAATAAAGCCACAGCGGAAACATTAACATCTCCGAGAAACACAGGTGTTTGGTTTCTGAATGATTCGTTATGAACAAATTGGCTGAGCGAAAGATTTGAATATCCATTCATAAAATCACCAGTTAGATGCTTCGTTCCTGAATGAATCAGTACTTTTGAACGAATCAAACACGTAAGAAAGTGACTTGTCGCCATCTGCTGGCGGTTTTAGTTTCATAATAAAAACACAATTTATATCGTTCTATGTTCAAAATGTACAGTGTAAAGTAAGTAAGTGCTAAAGTTAGATTTAAAAAAGATACAGTTTTCTAGATGTAGACTGGCAGCCCAGCACAAATTTTCTTATTTACATTAATTTTATTTAGAAAATCAAAACCTTCCATGTTGTCTGTAAACCTGATAAAATTCTGTTCAGTTTGTTCAGTTACCAAATGTTTTGACAATCACAATACACTTCTTTAGGCTTTTAGTGTTCAAGTCGATTCTAAAGCTCGAACTCTCATTATTGGACCATATGCCAAAACATAATCAAAGATTATACAGACATTAAAACTCCTAAAAATTATTTTTGAACTTATTTGTTAACTGTCTGCCAAATCCTAGTCTGTGGAAGCCATAGGAAGCCATGTTGTTGTCATGTGACAAAAAAATATTATTTTTTAAATACTTTTTTAGATATTTAGAACATTTTCATGAGTTCATAGGAAATCATAGGAAAAATATAGACTATCATTAATAGATGTGTGTGTGTGTGTGTGTGTGTGTGTGTGTGTGTGTGTGTGTGTGTGT
>NW_015558623.1:171316-176124 GCF_001515605.1 Sinocyclocheilus anshuiensis | reverse complement strand
TGTATATATATATATATATATATATATTTTTTTTTTTTTAGATGAGAATTTCTGTACACCCAAGTACTCTAGGTACAAAAAAAATATTTAGTTCCTCTTTACTTAAAGGTTACCTACTTGACAATTGAGAGCCATTAATGATGAAAACGCTACACTTGTTTTTTCTAGACCATATACTCATTTCTCACTATATATTATTTATCACCATTTGTAAATATAAGCCTGCATAACACACTCATTGTGCAGACGTTTCTGTGACTCTTACATGAAAACTTTGACCTTGACCGCTGACATTCAACCGCTGCTGCAGCATTGTCATGGCAACCTTCTTCAAGCTCAGTAGGAGGCAGTTACATGAAGAGGTTTGCTTGAAAAGTGTAGAAGTCTCTGTCCCTCTTATCATCAGCATCAACACCATGCTAGACTGGTTGCCTCAAACATGCAGCGGTCTGAAGAAGGGAAATGACAGCTGCCAGTCCTGTACTAATCGATTCTGTAAGTTTACTTCATACTGGGTACATTCGTAAGTCTTTATTTTAAGGTTATGGGTTTGCCTGCTTGGAAGATTTAACAACCTGTGCTGTTTCTTTTTTTCTTTTTTGGCCTTTAGTATAGTACTGGAACTAGAATGGGAAATGATGTGGAACGGAACTGGAAAATGTCACAAGCCAGATTTGAACTTGTACTACTCAATGTGCCAGAGCATGTGCGATAAATGTTAGGCCATGGCTCCAATAACAATATATCCCATTGACGTCAATGGTTGATTTTGAGTGTATGGCAATTATCACTATCTGTGAACAACCCCCTAACCTTAAGTACTTGTGTGCAACTCAATATAAGGACATAAATGGTACCACAAATCATACTTAATGGTATCATATTAATATTACAGGCCATCAGACTTCTGCTTTCATCAATCAGATGATAAATCAGGTAAAAATGACTTAAATATCTGACAAAAAGACCAAAGAAGCAATTACAATCCCATGAAGCATTGCAAATTACAATCTAATTTAAAAATGGTGAAATATAAAACTATCCACTTAAGGCTGTTGATTATATATAGATAGCAATGATTTTGCAACCACCTACAATGACCTAGCATCATGGCTAGGACTTTTGCTTCTATTTAGTTCCATTCCTTCATTATCATTTATGTGAATGTGAACAATCATTTAAAAAATGCAACAATGTGAGAATCCAGACACACACAGACTTGCCATTGTTGTGGGTTGACATAAGGGGAGCGGGGAGAGATGAGCTTCTGATAGTGTTGCCGAACATGCCTTCATGTCCCTCTGAAAGTGACACTGTCACCATGGTTACCAGAAGAGACTATGTCTTCTACATTTTCCATCAAACGATGGCATGACAAAGCACTCAAACACACACACACATTCTCATGAATATCAATGCAAAACGAGTAATTTCCAAATGCTTTATGTATCGTTCAGTTTTAAGTTACTGCCCTTGAAAAATTGTCCTTGTCTTCTGTTTGTCTCTTGGAACAGCTCTGACCTGAGCTGGAAGACAAGGTTCGGCTGTATCTGTGAAGCCCTTGAGATACATCGGCAACAGCTGTGTCCTCGCGTGTGTGTACACACACACGCATACAGACACAGAGCTAGATGACCTGAGCGACTGGTCCTTGGCAGAGCCCTATTTTTTTCGTTCATTATTCATTTGTCTGCAATGAGAGGGAAAATCTAGTCGCCAAGTCTATTTATAAACCTGCCCAGCCCCTGACATAGTTATTAATAGCTACAGTCAGGCAGCTTTGGGATCCTACAGGAGTGCTCTCTTAGAATACACAGAAACACACACATACTCCCCAGACGACAATCCAGCAGACAGCATGTGGGAATATTTCATGCTCCAATTTTTATGTTTTAATTATGTTGCATTTCATTGTAGGCAATTAGAAAAAAACATTAGATTTCAGCATTTTTTTTATATTTCCTGTGCAAAAGTAATTTCCATGATGCCAAGATGTTGTAGGTGGTTTCCAGGTCATTGCTAAGGTGTTCTGAGTGTTTTTTTTTGTTGCAATGCAGTTTCTAGAGAGTTCTGGTGGTTGTAAGGTGGCTGTTTAATGACCCACAAGTTTCAATGATGTTCAGATCACTACTTTTGACTTTGGTTCCTCCTTCAGTGTGAGGCTATGAGATATTTTTGTCTATTTTAATGTGCACAAGGTTGAAATCCTAAGTCTGATTGCTTTGAAAAGTAACAGCACACTTCTCTTCAGCAAGCCGCATTATTTGAATTATCATTCATGTCTGTAGCTAAACCAGTGCAGGATGACTTACACAGTGAAATGCAATACTTAAAGGGATAGTTCACCCAAAAATTCATACATTTTGAAGAATTTTGGTAACCATACAATTTTGACTTTCATTATATATTTTTTTTTTATCATACAAACCATATATTTGTTTGGTTGCCAACATCCTTCAGGTATATCTTCTTTTGTGTTCCACTGAACACCGGAAGACTGGAATGACTTGAGGGTGAGTAAACGATGACAGAATCGTCATCTTCCCTTTAACAATTAGGTCCCTAACCCAAGTATGAGCAATACTAATAGTTCTGCCCAATATATCTCATCTCTCATTTGTGTGTCATTCAGGAACATCAAATGATGAGAAATCAGACACTTATCTATCACAAACACGAGGTTTTGCATCACTCAATTGTCACTCTTAGACACACCCGACCACACAAACGTATTCATACATTTCACATACGATACTGACACAAAGAATCAAACACAAACCCAAAAAAAGCGGTATACAAAGTAAACACATACACACGCCACTGCTTATCCTGGCAGAGACAGCTGTGCGTTCAAGCGTCACACAAGACACAGTTGCTATGGTGACAATGACGACACGCTTTTTAACATTGCAGGGATGGGAGAGAGAAAAGAATGCATGTATGTGTGTGCGCGCGTGTCTCAGTGGAAAAGCAGACAGTGGTGAAGGCATGTACGAAAACAAAAACGCAACAAGCTAAAGATGAAAAGTTCAGTGGAGAGCAGCAACACATCCTAATGTAAAAAGACTTAAACCCTTGACAAGACGTGCAGTTGGTGTGTGTGTACACACCCAAAAGACAGCTAGCAGCACAACAAATCATGTAATTTGACTCTTGACCTGAATGTTTAAATTTTAAAGGCAGTGACACTGTGCAACAAAGAGATAGTGTTCAGGATTACACTTAGGTCAAGGGAAAAGGTAATTAAGAGAGGCACACCACAGCATTCACATTATTTTTTAATGTATCTCCGAGATAAGTCTCATTTATTTTCCACATGGAGCCTACATTAGTGGTTACACGAGCGTAACTAAGGCTCATTTACAGGAAACTGTGATATTTGCTGATATTTAATATATAACTTACAGTATACTGAATGTAGTCACATTATTTCATAGCTTTGACATAGTGTAGTGCAAAAAGAAAATGTCACATCTGCTTAATGTAATGCATCCTGTTTTGAATAAGAGCATTAATATTTTAAGAAATAAAAATCTTACTGACCCTAAAATTTTGAATGGTAGGCACAAGTGGCACTGTTTCCTGAGAAAAGTCTGTACAATGTCTAGCAGTTGTAAAATATAAAGACCTTCTTTCATTTGCGAGTCTGGTTCAAAAGACTTTGAGGGTCATTCTCTCGCTCTAACTTTTGCATCTGCCTTAGAATCACATGCTGGTTTTGATAAACCTTTCCCATCCTTGAGTGCCATTTTTTTTGTACCCCTGGCATTTGCTTCCCTGTCAAATCCATTCCAGCGGCAATCCAATCTCTGACACCAAGAGAAGGGTCTGCACTAAAGATGCCCTCCGTGCTTCAGTAGGTCTTGTGTAGTGTGTTTTACGGTCGTTTTTCTATTGATTGCACTGACTATAATGTACGGTGAGAGCTACCTGTCACTATAAACATGACAAGCCAAGTGGCAGGGACAGAATAAAATGATAACATGGGAAACTGTTGAACCCCACTCCCTTTCTATTTGCCATTCCTGTGATTTATTAGCCTGCTGCTCATTCAAATGGAATTCCTGTGCAATAGAAAAAGAAATGGGTTTTCTTGAACAGTAGATGCTAAAGAATTCATATTATAAACCAATTATGAAAATTAATGAATCATAAATAATATTGGATATATTAATATTTGGTGTCAGATGAGTCAAGCATTAAATATACTTGACAAAAAAAGGACTTAAGAATCAGAATATTGTTTATTTCTATAGCCATAAATGTGTACATTATTATATTGCATTTTTTTAAATAATTAATTGCATGATAAATTGACAATCCTAATTTCCTTTATTTCTCCAATTATGAGACCAAATGGAGACTTTTTAAAGTATATAACAGATCTCAGTAATGTAACAAAATGTGCTCAGAATAGCTACAATACCCCCCCCCAACACACACACGTACACCTTCCTCTGTTTATCACACACTCAGTCTGTTCCTGTTTCAGTCAAGCTCATGTCTCAATAGAGTATTAATGGCCTGGGATAGACTTCAATAAAATGAGACACCATGTTCCTCTGTGATACACTGACTGAAACCAGCTTTGATTATCTCTCCCTAGATTAGCCTTCTCTTGTATGCCGGAACTTTCTGATCGTTTCATAATCGCTGATGTGTCTGCTAATATAGTCTGCGCACATTAAATAAAGAGCATTGAGTTCTTCTATATAGCTGTTTCAAACCTTGTGAGCTGCCTTACTAATAATGTATAATTTGTATAATTTATATATATTTGTAATATATATATTACAATAAGTTGTATC
>NW_015558623.1:169287-171026 GCF_001515605.1 Sinocyclocheilus anshuiensis | reverse complement strand
TGGCTGCAATATAACAAAGAGTGAAAAATTTAAGGGGGTCTGAATACTTTCCGTACCCACTGTATATATATACATATATATTAATTTTTAAATGTATTTAAAATATACATATATTTATATAAAATGTATAAATATATTAAATGAAAAAATATATAAAAATAAAGATGTAATTTAAAAACAACAATTAACCATGCCAGAGAAAGCCCTTTAATTGTATTGTAGGTCTTCTATTACTTATTGCTCTTGACAGTAATATAGTTTTTGGGGGCACAAAAAATTACTCATCAAATCATGTTAATTAAAAGCTGTGCACCTGTATCAGAGTTGCTGGTTCTGTTTATTTTCATAGGTGATTTACACTTTATGAAAGAAGCTCTATTATGTATTATACAAGTGCTCACATTTCTGGAGGTGGCAGATAGTTCTTGTAAGGCAATTAAAGGCATACGTTGTAGGCGTTTTATTTAGAATACCACGCATAAATTGTCCCTTCTACCTGACAGATATCACTCAAATAGGTGTCCTGAGAAATCAGACCTGTCTTAGTGACAGCCCTAGGCTCTGTAAACAGCAATACATAGTTAGGATGGAGGCCTGCAGTTCTTTAGCCGATCAAAACCCCCTCTGCCTGCCAATTTGAGCTTTTGGGGGGTTTTAGGGAGTGTGGATGAAATTAGTCAGGCAAAATCTTTTGTAGAACCTTTTTTGAAAAATGTAGAGAGTGCCATGTGTTCGCTTGCAACGATTCAGCTTTAAAACATGCACTGGGAAGCGCAGTAGTGATGCTGTGAAAAAGATATGTGTAAAGTTAGACTAGAGTGTTAAATGTTAGCTGATGCATCATGCGAACTAACAATCAAATGACTGGCACAGTATTCCATATGTTCACATTTGGTTCCTTGCTACTCAGCAAGTTTCAATGAGAGGAAAAAAGCCAGCAGTACTGGAAACAGTCTGACAGGTTGTGTTGTCCTTGGGCATTGCAGATGCTAAAAAAGTAACCATGAGCCCAGCCCAGTCGACAGAGATAGCGCAGTATATCGAGACAGTATAGTATTGACATATTGTCTGGGACACTCAGTACAGGGCGATAAGGACTGATTGTGAACATGAACCTCTGATGATTCAGTCTTTCTTAATTTGTTACGTGTTGGTATAACAATGCTATACAGCACAGTATCAATACCCTGTACATGTGTATGTTGTGAAGACTCGGTAGTCTCAGCATTTCTTTTCTCTTTTTTTTTGTTAGCTTTTTTGGTATTTATACTGCAGTGATCACATATTTATAGCGATCAATATTTTACAGAAAAAATTTAATAGATATAGGTATATTTATTGCTATATTCATAAGATATTTATTTATAAATTTCTGCTATATATATATATATGTGTGTGTGTGTGTGTGTGTGTGTGTGTGTGTGTGTTAGGGGTGTCCCGACTAAGGATTTTCATAGTTGAATCGGAATTTTCAAATCTTGCCGATATTCGACGGATAGTCGAATCATATGTTTTGGGGGCGTGGCAAAATACATTACCAAGAGTCAAGTCAGACATTTGACAGTCATAATTACTGACGCACAGGGAAAATGTGTAACGGACGCCTCGCAGATACAAATGGGGTAACTATTGTTTTATGTTTTGATTAAAAGATAGTTAACATTAAACGTCAGCGAAACCCTAAGAATTCACAACATTTTTTACAATAGTGCTCTCATTATAACGTTATGTATATGACA
>NW_015558623.1:168160-168819 GCF_001515605.1 Sinocyclocheilus anshuiensis | reverse complement strand
CGATAGTCGACTGATAGTCGAATCATATGTTTGGGGGCGTGGCAAAATACATTACCAAGAGTCAAGTCAGACATTTGACAGTCATAATTACTGACGCACAGGGAAAATGTGTAACGGACGCCTCGCAGATACAAATGGGGTAACTATTGTTTTATGTTTTGATTAAAAGATAGTTAACATTAAACGTCAGCGAAACCCTAAGAATTCACAACATTTTTTACACTAGTGCTCTCATTATAACGTTATGTATATGGAATACGCTTCGTTATTTATACAACATAACGTTAATATTACGACTTATAGGCTATCTGCACATAATGCCCCGAATGCATGAACGTGTTTGCGCGGCTCTGAATGAACTCCTTTTGTGGACGCGTTCTTCACGTAACAACGTGCAGGAACACGGCAACTAAACTCTAAAAATTCACAGCTTTTTATTATAATAGTGTTCTCATTATGTATATGACAGTCCCAGTCATAGTTATTAATATTCTGCATTGTTGTTTGTCCTGCTTGCACTGCGCGCTGAAGAGATAATCACCGTAGTACTACAATGAAGTGCTTTACTGTAGCGTAACTCAACCAAATGCATCTTATATGAGAAATAATATATACATATACGTTATATATAAACCGGCTGAAATGTTTTGAATTCACTT
>NW_015558623.1:167542-168071 GCF_001515605.1 Sinocyclocheilus anshuiensis | reverse complement strand
CATTTTAACCAAACTATGTTACAGACTTTTCATTAAGACCCTAAAGAATCATATCAGCTTGTGGAAAATGGGCATTCTATGACCCCTTTAAGAAGAATGATCGCTTTATGTATTCCCCAATTGTAAGTCGCTTTGGATAAAAGCGTCGGCAAAATGACTAAATGTAAATGTAAAACACAACAACGTGCAGAAACACAGCAACTAAACTCAAAAAATTCACAGCGTTTTATTATAATAGTGTTCTCATTATAATTGTTATGTATATGATATGATAGTCATAGTTATTAATATTCAGCATTGTTGTTTGTCCTGCTCGTGCTGCGCGCTGAAGAGATAATCACCGTAGTACTTCAATGAAGCGCTTTACTGCAGCGCAACTCAACCAATTGCATCTTATTCGAGATAAATAATATATACACGATGTATATAAACCAGCTGAAATGTTTTGAAATCACTTGTACCCTACCTGATCAAAAAAATCCAGTCTTTTCCTCTGCCTGTGTCCATTTGAGTCTTGTTAAAGTTTTAA
>NW_015558623.1:165239-166650 GCF_001515605.1 Sinocyclocheilus anshuiensis | reverse complement strand
ATATATATATATGTGTGTGTGTGTGTGTGTGTGTGTGTGTGTGTGTGTTAGGGGTGTCCCGACTAAGGATTTTCATAGTTGAATCGGAATTTTCAAATCTTGCCGATATTCGACGGATAGTCGAATCATATGTTTTGGGGGCGTGGCAAAATACATTACCAAGAGTCAAGTCAGACATTTGACAGTCATAATTACTGACGCACAGGGAAAATGTGTAACGGACGCCTCGCAGATACAAATGGGGTAACTATTGTTTTATGTTTTGATTAAAAGATAGTTAACATTAAACGTCAGCGAAACCCTAAGAATTCACAACATTTTTTACACTAGTGCTCTCATTATAACGTTATGTATATGGCAGTAGTTATTAATGTTCTGCTTTTGAGCTTTGAGCTGTGCGCGCTGAAGATGACCAATGAAGCAGCAGGTTTTTAATCAATGGGATTTCATTTATCTCTTATCTCATATAGAATACGCTTCGTTATTTATACAACATAACGTTAATATTACGACTTATAGGCTATCTGCACATAATGCCCCGAATGCATGAACGTGTTTGCGCGGCTCTGAATGAACTCCTTTTGTGGACGCGTTCTTCACGTAACAACGTGCAGAAACACAGCAACTAAACTCTAAAAATTCACAGCGTTTTATTATAATAGTGTTCTCATTATAATTGTTATGTATATGATATGATAGTCATAGTTATTAATATTCAGCATTGTTGTTTGTCCTGCTCGTGCTGCGCGCTGAAGAGATAATCACCGTAGTACTTCAATGAAGCGCTTTACTGCAGCGCAACTCAACCAATTGCATCTTATTCGAGATAAATAATATATACACGATGTATATAAACCAGCTGAAATGTTTTGAAATCACTTGTACCCTACCTGATCAAAAAAATCCAGTCTTTTCCTCTGCCTGTGTCAATTTGAGTCTTGTTAAAGTTTTAAATCCCCACCGCCAATGCTCCTCTGTCGGTCACAGATTATGGAAAGTGAAACTTAAATCTAGGGGTGGTTGGATTTATTCACGCACGTTAAAATATTTATTTGAAGCTTCTTTCTTTTCAGATTCTTATTTACAGCATTATTTTAATAGGCTGTATATTAACTTATTGGGAGAAAACCAGTAGTTCTAAGTGAAATCAGATATTTGAGCACCCCCATATAGCCAAAATGGCATGATCATAACACACCGCGAATATTCGCAAGAGGGTTTGGCTGCAGCCTTGCACTTGCATTCTCAGACTTGCACTCTCAGACACTTGCGCTTCCGCTAGAGACGTCACTTGCGGTCTTTATTTTTTATTTTGTTTTATTTTTTATTACTTTTTGTTTGAATCTCTCAACATTTTACAACAGTAGCCAGGTGGTGAAGACAAGAAAAAAGAAACTAAATTACGAAGTCA
>NW_015558623.1:164062-164326 GCF_001515605.1 Sinocyclocheilus anshuiensis | reverse complement strand
GCGGGTCTTGTCTTTTTCTTGCAGGACCCTGTATGTTATAGTACTAAATTAGTTTTAATCATTTAATCACCACAGCGTCTTGTCTCCATTGGCAACATGCACGATTTCTGTCGATTGCAAGTGACGTCGCAGGTATCGGAGAGTGCAAGTGAATATTGCAAGTGACATTGTAATTTAGTTTCTTTTTTCTTTTCTTCACCACCTGGCTACTGTTGTAAAATGTTGAGAGATTCAAACAAAAAGTAATCAATAAATAGAACAAAA
>NW_015558623.1:159369-163983 GCF_001515605.1 Sinocyclocheilus anshuiensis | reverse complement strand
TGTGTGTATATATATATATATATATATATATATATATATATATATATATACACATACATACACACAAGCCATATATAGAGACACAAGCCATTGCCCTTGAAACTGATGGAGTTTGTGTATCTAGAGTGTGTGTGTGTGTGTGTGTATATATATATATATATATATATATATATATATAAAATGATGTTATATCAGTATATATAAATGTATATAATTTTTAGGATTGTTTATTTAAAGTATGTATATAATATATACACCATATAATTTACTATTATTTAAAGTATTCACAAAAATAAATTAAGTCATACAGCCGTAATGCATTTTGTTATCTATTCAATTTAAAAGTATTTGAATTTCAGAATTACTGTGACCCAATACATGCAATTTAGAAATCTAAATGAGTGCATGCTGTAGAGTATAGGATGTAAGACGAAAATGTAGGATGAACTGCCGAAGAATTAACAGACGTATTGATTTAAGTGATCTTCCAGGTGTAAGCACTTACAAGGTGACTATGTAGAAGGGGTCAGTACCTATATATATATAATGTATTAATCATTAGGAACTGGTAACAGGTGCATTAATATGATTCATTACAGTACCTAGTGATTAAGACTACAATGGGAAATGAATCATGAATAATCTACCAAAAAAAAATCCACTATGATTGCTATAGTTTCCCAAAATTCCATTAGCTCCTCTTAAGGATAACGAGCAAACACTAGAGAGAAAGGAACACGTGACGGTGGTATTTCATACACAATATGGTATTTCTGAGTCTGCTAAGCATGCTGGTCAAACTTGCAAGTTTCAATAAGGAAATCAATGTAATCTTCATTATGTACTCACTGCACACTACATACTCTTACTTCAACACAGAGACACAAGCCATTGCCCTGGAAACCGATGGAGTTTGCCGTGGCAACAGAGGTTCTGCTGCCAATTGTGTAGGTGAATGGGAATGCTGTGATTAGGGATGGATTAACACTTACTGAATGTAGACCTTTCGAGAGTTAAACAATTTATCAGAAAATGCATCAGGTGCGTCCCAAATCATCTACTAATGCACTATTCTATGACGTTTTGTAGTATAAATAGTGCGATCACACTGAAAATTCCAAAACGAAAAAGTGCACATTAAATACCCGGATGATGCACTTAAATAACTGAAAAAACGAAGTGTGGAATGTTGGACACTTCATGCACTCAACTGTTGCAGCTGTAATTATGTAGCGAATGGGGAGGGGCTATCAGACTCAGAGTATGAATGACAAAATAGCCTTATATAATTCATACTCGACATAGTTGATTAAATAAGTATATAATGTATAGTGCATAGTGTTTAGCGTGTCATTTGGGATGCAGCTATTGTTTTTTAAATTACTATTTTGCTACTTTTGCATATGGTTTAAAGCAGTCACAGTGTATAGGTAAGTAACTTCTACAAAGCTTTGATTATGTAAAGTCATGCCTAAAAAGGCCAACAAACACATTATGTTTGCAAAGAAGCAAAATTCACAATTCTGCAATGCATAGGTCAAACTGCCAGGCTTAATGCCGATGCCTTGTTTAGTTAAAGGAACATTTCATTTAAAAATCTAAATTCTGTCATCATTTACTAACTTGTGTCGTTCTAAACCTGTATGGTTTAGAAGAACAAACTTCTAAAGACTTCGTTCTTTTCCATGCTTTAACGATGAATATGAACTAAAAAGTCTTAAGAAACAATATAGTATTTTTGTACGAAACATGCCATAATTGAAGTCAGTATTCACTGATAATCTTCCTTTTCAAAGGTGAATGAGCTGAACTTGAGTCTGATTCATGATTCTGAATCATTTTGATAACCAGATCAACTGATTCTTTGAAAAATCCAACTTATCACATGGCTTCCAAAGACTTGTGCATGAGTTATGTGGACCATTTCAGGATTTTTAAAGGTCTTTTTTAAGTCCTTCTCCCTCAATATTTTATCTTATTCCACAGATAAAAATAACCTCAGATTTTAAATGACATGAGAGTGAGTATATGATGACAAAAAATTCATTTTTGTAAGAACTCTTTCTTTAACTGTAGCACAAACCTGTTCTTTAATGTCAAAGCCAGAGACGCTGCTCCAGAAAAGTCGCTTCTGTTCATGCCGAGACACTGACATGAGACTCTTGTATTTCTGACTTGCGGCCTGTTTTCGGTAGCTGTGCGCATGAGCGAAAAGAGCGAGACTCACTCATCCCAGCTTGAAAACAACCTTCTGATTCATAACTATTTTGCACAGATAAGCTATTGGTGGATGATGGTAAATTTCTCTAGAGCTCAGCAGTCACATCTCATTTCAACAACTTACATTGATGGGTCTGAAAAAATAATTACACTTCTCTATTCATTCGATTCCAAGCCTGCCTAGCCTCCTAAATGCTACAAATCACCTCATAATGAGGTTTAATTAAAGAATGATTAATTATATATTCAGAAATATGGGCTGTTATTAATAAGATGGGGCCCAAGCTTCAAAGAATGTCATCTACTTAAAAAAAAACAACACCACATTTTTACTCTCAATGCTTGGCAATGCATAAATCTAATTGGCACCAGTTTAAAGTGTTATTCTTTATGAGATCACGTCACATTATATCTTCCCAGAGAAGTGTCCAGTTCAACAACGAAAGACACTTTACTGACCCACTTTCATAAATAAGGTGAATGAGATGCGACAGAAAGGCGATTAGGCCTGATTGCACAATAACAAGCCACATGGCTTCTAGCATTTAATACAAAGTTCACCAAGCATTAGATGATTCATATCACACTGTTGTGATTCATCAGTATGTGAATCTCAAGAAAAAGTTCACATCCTAACTTCTGTGTCACATGTAATTAGGCTATCATAACCGCAGCAAACCACAGGTTAAGACCCATGTACCATGATGGGCTTCGTGAAGCCGCTGCCAAGGGCTGCACAAAAACTGCAGGACACCTTTTAATAATACATGAGTGTTCAGGTTACATGTCAAAATAAGTAATTGATAAATTAATTATTTTAATTCATTTCATTCATATTACATACATGTTTTTCATACAGTAACTCTTACTCAGTGCTTACTGAAGTACAACATGGACATAATGTAAAATTAATGACATTCTCTGGAAGTGGCATTGGAATGACAGGAAGAGGAATTTACTAAATTTTAATTTAAAGAAGTGCAACACATTCTGGATGTGTTCGTCCATCCTGGTCCACACAAATATGATGAAATATACAAACAAATGTCACTGAGAAGACCAGGCTGAGAGTAAAAAGTAGCATAAATGCTGTAAATTCTGTTTATTTATTTTTTTTAATTCTGTTTTATTCCTGAACTGAAGAGTCAGTATTGGGTCGTGAAGAAAAAAAGGAATCCAATACACAACAGCAGAATCAGAGTGGTTGACAAAGCTGCTAAATTAATGTTTTAAAATGCCAACATCAAAGTCTAGAACTAAACTCAGTGAAGCTCACCAAAACTTTCACCACTTTCTCCAATATTTGTCCAACACAAAAAATACATGTCAAAATACTGTAAAACATAAACATTTGTGTACAATCTTGTGATTATATAAAAAAATTATGTACACTTAATTACTTAAAGGGGTAGCCCACCCAAAAATAAATTCTGCCATTATTTACTCACTTTGTTGTTCCTATATGGATTCTAAATATCTTATTTTATGTTCCACAGAAGGAAGAAATGTATACAGGTTTGCAAAGACAATGGTAAGTAGGGCTGAACGATTAATTGCATTTGCGATAATATCGCGATATGAAAAAACGCGATTTTTCAATCGCAGAGGCTGCGATTACACTCGGTCACGTGACGCGAGAGTAAAGAGGTGTGTTCGATGATCGATCAGTGTATGACATCAAAGTACGGCAACAGAAAGCATAAGGAGACGTCCACTCTCTTATAGCTCTCACAGTACTTTGATAACACACACCGATGCTAAGTAGTGCTGCTTCAAGTCGAACACATCTAAGCAGTCTTCAGAGGAAGCATCAAGTTGGCACGCTACAGTGTTGCCAAGTCCGCAGTTTGGGGAACCCCTCCAAAAAACGTTTTACCCCCTGGAACATGATTTTTTACCAGTGGACCCCCCTCGAAACGCCATTGGGCTAGTTTTGAGTAGCAGTTGGGTGGGTATTGTTGTGAAAACCTAGCACCCTGGCACGCTACACGCGGAAATATTTGAAAGTGTATATAATGAACGTACTTCAAAACGGAACATTGAAATTACTCAAGCAGTAACAGTGTTACGGTGCATTTCATTACTGTAGACTTCGACCTTAACATAATTACATTTACATGTAGTCATTTAGCAGACGCTTTTATCCAAAGCGACTTACAAATGAGGACAATGGAAGCAATCAAAATCAACAAAAGAGCAATGATATACAAGTGCTATAACAAGTCTCAGTTAGCTTAACGCAGTAAACGTAGCAAGGTTTTTAAAAAAAAATAATATAATAAATAAAAAGAAAACAGATAGAATAGAAAAAGAATAGAGCAAGCTAGTGTTAGAGGTCTTTTTTGCTTTTGTTAATTGTATAATAAATGAAAAGAAAACAGATAGAATACAAAA
>NW_015558623.1:148801-158946 GCF_001515605.1 Sinocyclocheilus anshuiensis | reverse complement strand
TACAACTGCAGGAGAAATGGCTTGAAGGAGATGAGATGGAATAGGATCAAGAGGACAAGTAGTAGGATGATTAGAAATGATGAGTTTGGAGACACTCATGCCTCAGAAAGTGAAGAGAAGGATGTGAATGAGTGTACGTTTGCTGGTAAGATGTGCTTGACAGATTGTGGAGTGGAAAATTGTGCACTGATGTTTTTAATTAGTAATTCAAAGTAATTCATCACCTAATTTCATCATAACATATAGGCTGGCCTATATATTACATATATACATAATATATATAATAAGGTAAAAAAAAAAATATATATAATTACATGCTTACAAGGTTGGAAGTTCAACAAATCAGTCAATATACTACTGTGATTGTAGTTGTTAAATGAAAATGTCATTCATATCAATTCATGCATCACCTAATTTCATCATAACATATAGGCTGGCCTACAGAAAAGAACATTTATGTTTAATCTTTCTAATATTGTGTTGGTCATACTATACAACGATTTATAGCTTGTCTTTGTTGAATAATACAGAACATAAAGAGCTTTAAAAAATAATTGCATATTAAATCGCAATTGTGATATTGGTTAAAAAAAATCGCAATTAGATTATTTTCCAAAATCGTTCAGCCCTAATGGTGAGCAGGTTACTCTTTCTGGAACTTATGTCATTACAGCCAGTTGGTGGCGACAAATGACTGTTTTTATTAGTGAACCATTGACTCATTGATTCAACCGATTCTTTCAAAAACAGTGATTCATTCAGTAACGAAATAGTACTGATGTTTATTGATCAGTTTTTAAACGGTTGTGCTTCAGCTTTATTTGGAACTATTTTCAGGTTACTGGTAATATTGTGGCTAATATGTAAGTTATACACTTAACTTTTTTTATAGAACTGTTGTATAGGCGCAGTGTAAAAAGTGTTCTAATATCATATTTAATTTAATAAAGATCATTTTGAGCAGAGATAATATTTTTTTAAATCCAAAAATAGTATTTCAGTACTGTCACGAATATGGACTGTCTGTGTGTGTTTTCCCTCGTGTGTGACATGTCCATATTTGTTTTTTCCGGTTCCTGTACCCATTGTGTGTTCATTGTTTCCAGGTGTGTCTCATTATTAGTTCATCCTCCTCACCTGTCTGCCCCTTGTTATCTGCCCTATTTGAGTTCTAGCCTGTTCCATTCTCCCTTGTTCGGTATTGAACGTCTAAGAAGTGCTACATGTGTGTCCTTCCTGTGGATTAATAAAGACTAATAAAGATTAATAAAGAATTTTTGGTTATTTTGTTTTATAACCCCTCGTCTCCTCGCTCCAACACAGTAGGCGATCGTGACAAGTACATACATTAATGCTTTATTTGTGGTTAAATCTGAATTTGAAACTGTATGTAATATTTACAATGTGTTGTACGTCTTACCATTTATCTACTTTCAGCAGTGTACAAATCATGTTACATTGTACCTGCTATAGTTCTAATTTTGATACCAGGACCTATTATTAAATAAACCTCTTACACATTAATGGTGAAGTTTAATAAATCACACAAATTACTAATTTGCCATCGTTTGACTACTGGATTAATGGACAGGGTGGACCTTTAGAAATATTTTCAGGAATTTCAAATTCATTTAACCTCATTCAGTCCTATCAATTCATACAGTAAGATTTGATTTTCACTGAACTGCCTAAACTGCACAGGAATTGATCCCAACCCTGGTCACAAAAGTGGAGTCTTTCCATAGTTTTCTATTTTTGGGTTAGACATCCTGACATTAGACACCTTTACAGGCACAAGTCAGATATCCTCATAAATGTTGCATTGATAGAATGGATGGCTTATTATCTGTATGTCTCATAAGAATTAATGTCCCTTGAACATAATAGTAATACAATTGCAGTAGCATTAACTAAAACAGGGAAAAGGGTGTCTTTCTCACAATAAACTTCACCTTCACCTTCAGCTGGTCACCTTCAGCCGTTTTTTGATGTGCCATATGGTGTTTTTAATTTTTTAATAAATTAAAGTCATGATAATAAACTCATGACATTATTATATTTTATCTAGATCTGTGTAAATGTCCCGTATCGACTCTCAAGTATCATAGAAGGCTTTGCAAACCAGAAGGTAACTGCCATTCTCTCAATGCTGCAAGGGCTTCTGGAAGGACACTGGCTGTAAAGAACCACATCCAGTAAGTGATTACTTCCCTTTATATGAAATGGAGATAGTAAATAAGATTGGTGTTTTGTGACATCTCTGAGAATCAGGAAATATCCACATCCTCAGGCACAGGGCTGGGTCACAACTGTGGGTCTTCAATATACGTGATGGGCTAAATCATAAATGAGATTCTTTGAAAAGAACATTTGCTAATTACTCCATCTCTTGACCTGTTTGTGATTATAGCATGAACTCACAGCACCACCTCTAACTGGAATTAATCTGGGATGATTTGTCATTCCTTACATCTGGAAAATATTCTAATACCAGCAAGTCTGTCTGTCTGTCTCCTTCAGGCGCAACATTTACAGCAATATACTGTAATATTCATATGCTGTTAACTTTCAAAATTTTGGTTAAAATCCTTATAAATTTATAAGGGAAATAAGATTATGACAGACTGCCATCATATCATTTCAAATTTTCAAGAAATTTTTTTACTTAAATCTTAAAATTAAAAAATAAATTTAAAATATGGAAAACATCTGTGAAAAATCAATACAAAAAATCATCATATTACCCAATTTTTTACAGACTTTGAATATTGGAGAATTTGAATATTACAGAACATTTTTGACATCATGTTATCTACGCATATACTCCAATTTGAAGACCTTAAAATGCAAAGATTATATATGCATAATCTAGATTTACAGTGTAGTTTGTCAATACCAGTTATAAATGGCACTGAATCAAGGTAAGAGCCTATTACGTGATAAACTGCATGTACAGTTTAATTAAAAACATTTACTACCTCAGCATTCATGCCTTGACTGAAGCGTCACAGCTTTGACCACGAGGCTTCAATACAAGGTCCTTAACTTAAAGCAAATGCCACCTTCTATCTTGTAAACACTATTAATTAGTACACTACTAGTATCCACTAAATAGCATGGTAATGCAGGACTAGTGAATGCCAAAAAGGTGAAGTCTAGCTATGAAATATGACCAGGCGGTAATTTGCAATGATATGACGGCGGTCTGACATAATCTTATTGTGCGGTAGGGCCATGCAGCGAAATCTGATTTGAGACAGATGTAGACCGAGCCTGTTCAAGTGAGAATAGGGGGAGAAAAGGAGGGGCTTAAAACAGAATGGGACACAAAGTCTCATGGAGGATAATTAATGTGACATTTCCCTGACATTTAGCCAGAGGTGCAGTGAAGGAGCCTGAAGATAGAGGGAGGGAGAGACGGAAGAGGAAAAAGCCAAAAAGAAGCCTGACTCTTTGTTCAGTTCTTATTTGAATACAGTGGTGTAATGTAACGAAGTAATAATTCTTCGTTACAGTACTTGTGTATTTTCTTTTTGGGAGAATCTGTACTTTACTTGAGTTTTAAAATTTTTGTCAACTTTCACTTTTACTCCACTACATTTCCTAATTAAAATGTATATTTTTACTCCGATACATTTCCCCGAAGCAAATTTGTTGCTTACTACAAAATTAAGTCAGAAAAACACAGACTGCAAGAAAACAGGTTTGACGAATCAGTGGTCTGGTGCTTGCAAGTTAAGACTTTTTTTTTTAAATAATGCTTTATTGTCAACAAATAGCATGTATAATACCACGTCCCATAGTATAACATGAAAACATTTGAAATGCATCATAAACAAGTTAAGACTCCTAAAAACAGTATATCATCTGTGATAATATGGTAAATGTTGTTTTAACGATGTGCGATCTGACATATATCACAAAAACACACAGAGAGTGCATGCATACACCACGTGATTTAGTCTATTGAAACACATTTAGCATCATCAAAATTCAAAGCATTCTAAATTATAGGCGACAAAAATGCTCCTGTATGTCTTTTATATTTATATAATTTAATATGGTTAATCTATATCACACAAAGAGTGCCGTTTTTTCTCCAGATATCAGCATATCAAATGTAATATTGATTTTATACAAGTCTAATAAAGTAAGCATTAAGTGACTTACATTTTAGACACAATGTTGCATGTTTCTGCTCAATTTTGCCAACGAAAATACTTCCACACAAAGATCTCAGTACTGTTTTGCGTCTCTGAGTAACGCACAGGACGGTGTTTCCTTATTGAATGAATCAGCTTTTTTGAGTGAATCGGTTGGATGAATGATTCAGTGACTCACTCATTACTATTCAATACTATTCTGGAGTGCGTTTCCCAAATGCATCGTTAGCCAACTATGGTCGCAAGTTCTGTCGTTACCAACATAGTTCAACCATTCGGTGTTTCCCGAAAGCATAGTTCAAACAAACATTCGCAAACAGCGTCGCAAACTTGCGTGGTAGGAACTACAGCTCTCGACCTATGGTTAGAAGCATAGTTTCTTGTTAGTAAGACATATGGACTTAAATAAATTATGCTTTTGGGCAAAATAAGCAAGCTAACATGCAGTACAATCTATATCTTCCATTCTATTTAAATATATATACATTTTAATTGATCAATTTTAGTGCGTCCTCAATAAGCGCCGTTTTTGAAGAGTGCGCATGTGCATAAATGCCTTCGGGAACCCCGGAGTATGACGTAAGAGGAAACCCATGATAAACCAAACATCAAATAAAGCAAAATGACAGGGAACACAACATAGTAAATTAGTCATCAGGTGCCATGTTCAATACAGCAGCATCTAAAAAATATCGAATCAATTAATTAGCAGAAGTTATTACTCCACCACATGCATGTGACGTCATTACCAACGGCCCTAAATTGTTGAACTAATGTGGTTCAAACGACGGAGATGCGACCGTGTTCGGGAAACAGTCGTTACTAGCTAGTTAGTTTCCACAACAATGCATCGTACTGTGGTGGTTAATCAGTGAGTTACATCGTTGTATGGGAAACGCACCACTGAATACCTCAATTTTACTCGAGCAATATTCTAATCGGTGACATTAACTTCTACCTAAGTCATTTTCTGGTAAGATATCTGTACTTTTACTTAAGTGTGGCTTTCAGGTACTTCATCCTCCACTGATTGAATACAAATATATATGTGCAAGTGTACCAAAACAATGGTCCACATCAGCCAGGAGGTTACACTTTCAAAGTGATAGAGTCATCTCTCTGTTGCCTGGTAACAGGAAGGACAGTCACTGAACTGTCCCTCCCAATCCCATGTGACTATATATCAGCACAGGTACACAATTATGGAATTAGAGCAAGTAAAATAGACAGCCACTGGAGAGGGAAAAAAGAAGTTTACAGATAGGCACTGCATCTCTAACAATACCATGCAACCAAGATGCTGTTCTTATTGATCTAAGACCAAAGATGTCAAGCAGAAACCATTTTAGACACACATAAGTGTCAAACCTGCACCTATGATCGATGAACGTTTACATGGACATTACGTTTGGAATTATGTGAGAAGCACGAGAGTGCCACTCTGTTGTGATTGATTACATGACTGCAGCAATTTGGTTAGAGTCCAGAGGCTTGAACCGCACTTTTTACATTGCCCTTTTAAGCTAATTGAGTGTTGATATATGCTTATGTGGAGGTTGCGGTTTTTTCTTTCCTTGGCAGATGAAGATGTTTGACGCACAATGTTGAATGCTGCTGGAATGCTATTGTTTATGACACGTCTGATTACACTGCACTGCATCATATTTGCTGTATGAAATCCAATGTGTTTATTAATAAGTTTGGGGTGCTGATTTGAAAAATAGTGCCCTGTTTTGTTTTAGCATGTCACACTTTCTTACAAAATATGTGCATTTCGTAGCATTTTTGCTTTCGACAACCATTTGTAAGGTGAAGTCTTGTTTTATCCCTTAATCACCAGAAATACTGCAACAAAGGCATGATTCCTGTCTTCCTGTCGTCCAATTCTCAGCCGATTTTCACATAAGTATGATTCTGAAGATATTTAAGCCTAATCCTGATTTTAATGTTAGAATTATGGTCACTGACTATGGTCACTTTACTACATCCAAATAGTGACAGAAAATTTCAGATTTTGCAAAAAAATCTTATTTATGAACTTGAGTTTCTGGAAAGTTTTTACATTTAATTGAGCATTTTAACTTTTTTTTCATCCGTTTACAGATTGTCATTTAAATGATAAATTCTGAATACTATTATTGTCATTAAAAAAAACTTTTGACTTTGACTGCTTTTGTTATTTCGCTAAGTGCATTAAAGCTGATATGTACAGTATATATAATTTGAAAAAAAATTAATTCTTATTTTGGGGAAAAAGTTATTGATATTTTTAACTCTGCATCATCAAATTAAGTGACATTAGGACTTTTTTGCAAATCAGTTTTTTTCTTCTTTTTTTAAGATGTATAATTTATAATAGCTGAAATTAAGAACGGGTCTCCTTTTGTCTCTGAACTAATGCATTATATTGTAGAAGATGGCCTTCTGAAAATGTGTTTATATGTATGAATCTTGGCCTATTAACCAGTCTGATAAGATGCTGTATATAGTGCTGTACCTTGGCTGCTACAGACGAGCCTGGTTTCTCTAGTAGATCCCACAGTTTCCTCCTTTTCTCTGAACAACAAGTATTATCGAATTCTTCGCCCTCCCGGTCCTTCAGAGTATCAGCTTCCCTTTTGAGCTCCTCGTTCATCTGCTCTTTCTTTTGATGGTACCGCGCCTGGCAACACGACTCCAGGTAGATCTCATCCACCCCCCAGTAGTCCAGCTCCTGGCTGAAGGACAGGGCGCACATTTCCTCCATCATGTGCAACTTCCCAGTGCGGTAGAAGTTCAGTATAGATGTGAACGCCCCGGGGTGCCGGTCAAAAAAGTACTCATTGTCCTCTAGGTTGTAGTCGTCGCATATGTCCATGAGTGATTCGTGGGTTTTGCAGTCTCGTAACTTGCCCAGTCGTGTGCGCGGCAGTCGGTCCAGGGTTCTCCACAGGACCTCGTGCGGCAGACCCCCTACATTCAGTTTGACACGCCGGTAGCATGACATACTCCGGATTATATCCACAGGCTCTGGGGGCAGAGAGGCTGTCGAGCGAGAACCAATTTGACTCATTCCTGCAGAGGGTTTATCCATTTTGTTTTTGTTTTGTTTTTTGTTTTTGTGCAGACTACCTTATGAATTTGGCCATGGGACAGGCGGTGTTACTGTTACCAGTGGTTCTCTGGGCTGTTTCATTTTATTTGAGCTGCTGAAGAGGAAAGGAGAAATAAGAAATGAGCTGCATGTTTTACGATGTTTGTTAAGTGCTCTGTTAACTAATAAATTCTTAAACCAGCCACTTACTAGCAGAAGCATATTTTATTAAAAGTCTGGCTGATAAATAGGGTTGGGAACCGAAAGTCATGAAAATCATTCAAAAGCAATCAATATTTTAATTCAGTTAAAAATACCTGAGTGATTTGCATTAGTTTTGTTTCTGATGACGGTTCCTGATCGTGAATTTATATGCCAGTGCTGACATCGAATCTACATCGCGATCAGTTTTTGGTTCCCGAACGAATGACTCTTATGAGCCGGTTCTTTTTAGTGAATCAAAAACATGTAGCACTACCAGTGTAATCTGATTCCTGAACAAATGACTTTCACGAGCTGGTTCTTTTCAGCTAATCATTAATAGCACAACTAATATAGTTTGATTCCTAAACGAATTACTTTATAGCCGGTTCTTTTCAGTGATTCAGTAACGTAGTGCAACCAATGTAGTCTGAGCCGGTTCTTTTTAGGGAATCCAAAACATATAGTCAGAGCATTTACTGGGTTACATTTATGCCGAAAAGTCATAAACACACTTTTTAAAAGAACTGACATGTCAAATAAATTTGTTATATCTGTCCTGTTGGCATCTGAAATGATTTTATTAGGCCTATTTGTCAACACACTGTTAAGAGCAGTAAATGCAATTATATTTTTTTAAAATAGGCTACTAAATGAATCTGAAGTGCTAAATGAAACGTTAAGGAACCAGAATCGTTTAGGTTAATCCCAATAATTCACTTCCTTACAAATCCCAAAGCCTGAGAAGTCGCTGTCCACTATCGTGGTGCTGAATCGCCTGCTGCTGTCCTGACGGACAATTTTTAAACCACCGTTAGTCTCTATAAACTCCCAAAAGATAACAAAAAAAACATTTGAATCCAAATATGTTGGAACGCACGCGATCTACCTGTAATCCTCTAAAAGGAGCATGCTATCTAATCATCAACATTCAGTACCTCTGGGCGTTTGAGAACTCCCAATTATCCCTGCTGTTGTACAGGAGATTAAAAGACTCCATCAACTATTCAGTAAAAGACTAAAAGGTTATTAAATTTCCATACCTTGTAACTAAAGAGTTAAGTGTAACGTCGGCTGGACCCCGACCGTACAGCTGCAGCAACAACAACATGCAAAACAGGAGGAAAACATGATGACATGATAGACATTTTGGTTAAATTAAAATGGATTTTTATGAGCATCGCACGTCTTTTTTTTTGGGGGGGGGGGGGGAAAAAGTGCAGTGGTTAAATTGTTACTAATTGCATCAGGCGGTCATCACTGACATCAATGTATCAATGCAGCTGCGCTTATGATGTGATTTCATTGATCATCTTGTACACTTGAAGGAAAAAGTGACGCTAATTACGCAAAGCGGGGAATATAACAGATGACATATTCAAAACATATAAACAAAGTGCTATTATAAAGACATTCAAATATAATTTAAACGTTGTAGGAGTGGCATCCACTAGTATTGATCCTGCATCATGCATAGAAAAAAGTGCATCTTCAGACGTGTTAATGCCACAACATTACAACCTCAATGCAACAGTAGTTATTTGTATGGTATGTGTAAGTGCAATTCAATATTAATTAGACAAAGCTTATAGCTTATCTGCACACCGTCACACTTTTCCAATTAGGTTTTCGGCAGAAATTTCCTAAACGATCAATAATACCTAAGAATACGGTAAAATATATATATATAACAATAGGTAGACTGATAAATCTACAAAAACCACCCACCTTAATTTGTGAAGACTCATTGCTGACAGTGGTGTGAAATTAAGCAATTAAATAGAGGAAAACGCACGAACGTCACCGTTTAAATAAAGCCAGTAGACAGCAGCTCGTTCTTCTTCTCCAGACTTACACATATAGCCCCGCTTTTTGTTTATGGAAAAAGATCAACAAGTCTTGGCGTGAATCCACACTGTTTTCGTTCACTGATGTCTAACGTCTCTTGCGTGAAGGCGACAGCTGCTTTCCTTGCAGATGGCTGGCTCTCCGTAGTCTCACCGCCCAATGGCAGAGAGACGGCGCGTTTAACCCTTGCCACCCAGCACAAGAGGCTCTTGGAGCAGCTCCTAACCTGTGTGAAAATGGCGTCTGAAGAGCGGGCAATACAGAAAACTTGCCCCTTATTTTATATGCGTTTTGAAACACATCCGCTTTTTAGAGCAGTGCTCAAAGAAACCCATGAGTCATAGCTGCAGCTCCTTGAATATATGAGTTTAATTTAATATTTTACCTTGGTGAAGCACAGCAGCTGTACTGAGATGCTCAAATTCTTTGGTCTCTAGTCATCTCATTTCAGAAGCCCTTATATTGAATTTCAGCAAATAGAGTAGATTATCTCTCCTAGTTATTTTAAGGGTAAATTTTAAACTTCATGATCTGTTGAGGCCGACCTTTCTGTCTTTTAAATGATAGTGTAGTGTAGATAAAGGTGCAAAAGTGATCAGGCATAATTTGTTACCATATGCATATATGTCATAAGAATTAATTTTTTTTCTTAGAATAAATGTGGTCCTTCTAGGGATTCAAATCCTTACAACAGGTGTTTAGGAAAGTGATGTGGTGCTTGTTGCTTTTTAATGTTTTGAGAAAAGAAAATCCAAAATGCCTTTTACCCTGGGTCAGGGGTAGGCAAGTTCGGTCCTAGAGCCGCAGTCCTGCAGAGTTCAGCTCCAACCCTAATCAAACACACCTGAACAAGCTAATCA
>NW_015558623.1:131788-135099 GCF_001515605.1 Sinocyclocheilus anshuiensis | reverse complement strand
GAGTTTTGTTTTCAGTGTTGGAGCTGAACTCTGCAGGACTGCGGCTCTCTAGGACCGAACTTGCCTACCCCTGCCCTGGGTTAACCTATGTGCCTTTGACCTAGTCAAAACACTGTAGACAGATCGAAGCTTTAACTTTGTTGTATAACAAAGCAGACATGCATGTTTCCAAAATGTGTTATCTACTATAGTAGCACTTTTACTTTAGTTTCACATCAGTTTGACCCTGACAAACAAAATATGTAAGAACAAATACAATAAACCAAGTGTGTGTGATTGTGTATTTTTCATGGGATTTAAAACATATTGAATTGCATTAGAATTGGGAAGTTCTTTGAGTCTCTCAGACCAAAAAAAAAAAAAGGTTGCAGAAAAGACAGGGATAAATCTTCAGAAAAGTAAGGATAATAAAAACCAAATGACATCAGGTCGAGAGAGAAATAACTAAAACCAGAGTTTAAAAAAATACTACATTTATTGTTGCAATAAGTATTCAAGACACTGGTAAAAAAGGCTATTGTTATCTGTACAGTTTTCATTGTATTTGGCGTATTAAGTCAAGATCTTATTCTGTAGCATATCTCTAGATCGCCAGCAGGTTGGAGAATGCCAAAGCCATATCGGCTGGGGTCTACCAATGGCAGCTTTGCATTCTTGTCACACAGTTCCAGATCAAATCGAGTCAAGATCGTGGACACAAGCCTAAAGGGATTGGAAAAATAAGAATTCCAAAGGTCATTATAGTTGCTAACAGACATATAAAATTGTTTGAATAAATGGATGTATTTAAAGCATAACCCAAGGACTAAAAACGCGGTCACATTAGTGAAATTTTGGCAATAATTTCACAGACAAAAAGATTCTTTGATCATATGCCTTAGTCAGGGTAGCACCATATTTAATTTTTAGACAGGAATGAAAACGAGGCTGTGAGGGACAGAAGAATGGTGCGTTCAGTGGACTGTACTGTTGTTTAACAACATACCAATTGTCCAGCTGATGAAACATCTTTCTGGAAAAAACTTTCAGTAGACAAAAACTCCATAAAACAGTTTTGAAAATCATCTAGGACTTTTATACAGTGCATGCCATTGTAAAGACAGCAAGTTTTTCCTTCGTTTTCATCCATGTTAAATTCAATATTGCATGTGATTAATCTGGAAATGTATGAATCACCGCTCACAAGACACTTTCAAACTAAGTAGCGGCAAATTCGAATGACCAACTTGAACATGAGCTAAATCTATGTGGAAAACGTTTTTCACCTTCGCATGAAATTTCCAATTGCATAGCTTCCTATTGAAATGACTGGATTTTGTAATGGTAAATGTGACCGCACCATATGTGTTTAATGCTATTATACGCACTCTTTAATCGCACTAATTGCAAATTGGCGTCCTGGACACAGGTTGTCTTTGGTACCCCAGGGCACGGAGGGACACTTCACCCTCACCCCTTCCTTAAAAAAGTCCTTCTGCTCTGTCCCACCTGCATTAAGGAAGCGGTCGAACTGGAACATCTGTAACATTACGAGAAGACAAGCAGAATTAGTTTTAAGACACATTTTTATTATTGTGTCTTTTGGTGAAAATTAATACATTATATTGGTATTTGTAACATCAGATTGTCTTGATGAAACACTGTAAAGAAAGAAACTGTGCTCTTGTGATATGTTTGTGAGACACATTTAATGTTTGCAGGAACAACATCTCGCTGTGCTGTTAATCAATTCACTATTAATCAGTGTGCTTGACATGGAAGCTTAACATCAGATCTTTAGTTCACAGTGCTAATACACAGCACTACGGTATGCAATGTCAGCATTTTGGCCTACAAAGCCTTGTGTACGGTGTGAGCATCTGTTTCTCACAGATAGTAGGAGCAGCGGCAGTGACTATAAACTGTGAGCCCCTTCCCCCTATTTGTCTTTGTGCCAATGACAGCACTTGAATGGCTAATCCCAGATATCTAACTAGATTAACCCTTGGACCTGTGCAGAATGTAATCCAAGCTTGATCATAATGGTGGAAATCTATAAAGTTCAAGCTAAGTAGGTTTAGGTTATATCAATAAGTGACGTGTTAATAAAACAATGTACTAAGCAATGCATTATCTGCCAAAAAAAAAAAATCTTTTATCATTTACTTTTTTTTTGTTTGCTTGGGATTAAATTATTGTTTTTAGAATTTTAACTTTCATGAAAATTAAATTTCATGTTAAAATGATAAATTAATTAAAATAATAACTTATAAAATAAAATTAATAACTTTTTCATGTTCATATATAGCTATGTGGTTGATAAAGTGTGAAAAGTTAAATATATTTTATTATAATTTTAAACCTTTTTTTCATTCTCTGATTGCTAATGTGTTAAATTAAATTTAAATATACTGTCTATCATTTTATAACTTTTTTTTTTTTCATTTTCTGATTGTTACTTGCCCATGGAAAAGTTATTATATTCTAGATGTGGCTTGGTGCCTTTAATTTAAGTCTATGGAAATGTTTTGGGCCGTTACATAATGCAGTGTAAGTGCTTGAGTCTATTTCAATTGCACCTATTTTTGACAAAGTTAAAAAATCAATATGCATTTCAAATTTATCTAAAAATCTGCCCAGATTCTTCAAGTAATGAAATGATTTCTGCCCCAAGTGAATCTCATCTCTCTGCTTGGTTGAGTTTAGGATGGAAGTAGAATCTGAAAGTGCACCTCTGGCTGTTGATGGATCTGTGGGTCCATTTGAGGGCTGATGAAAGGGAAAACGCACAGCCGATCGCCCCGTCGGAGCTGGTATTCTTGCCCATTGCTTAAATGAATCTTCTTATCTTGCTTCACTTCTCTAGTGATGAGAGCAGCTGCAGTTAGACGCAGTGTCTCACTAAGAACGCTATCTGTAAAAACAGATTTCAGAATTTTTCTTCATCTCAGTGAAATTTGTTGGAATTGGTTTTGTAATTGCCATCTTGAAATATATATGGGTGTGTGTGTAGGATTTTGGATGGTAGAAAAAATTATTGCACAAATATGTGCATATACATAAGATTTTCTACATATATTACATAATGATATAAATCATTTCTCTTATGTGACCTACCAAATACTGGAGTGTTTTTCTGTCTCTCTTCGGGACGGTGGTGCTTCCCACCTTGGATTTCCTCTCTCACAACTCTTAGAGCTTCAGGGTGGGTGAGTAAGTAGCCCAGTACCCAAAATGCAGCAGGGCCTGCGTTTCCCTGAGGACAGAAACATTCCTTAAATTACCGTCAAACCGAAATATGCTAAAAAAAAAAAATAATAATAATATATATA
>NW_015558623.1:129205-129597 GCF_001515605.1 Sinocyclocheilus anshuiensis | reverse complement strand
TATATATGGGAATCAAAAGGCTGACACTGAATATCATGAAAATAATTTTTTCACTTTAAATGTCTAGTTATACTCTTTAAATCTATAATGAACCTTTTTAATTGCCTGCAAAACAAGAGTGAGTGGCCTGACACACATTGATATGCCACAAGATTTATGACATTTCATATAAATATACAGCAGGGTCTAGCCTACAGCATATTGCTTCTCCTTAAGCGGTTTTATATCAGCATTGCTGTCAGTGTGTGCAGAGCAGCACAGTTAAACCTGTCATACAGCAATTGCTGTGAGTTCAGGGGGACTCCTCACTGACAGACGAAGCCAATGAGGGGTGAAGACTCTCAAACAGACTGTTGTCTATCAATATACCTGCTGATACCATGACAAAGCTA
>NW_015558623.1:97872-129043 GCF_001515605.1 Sinocyclocheilus anshuiensis | reverse complement strand
AGACGAAGCCAATGAGGGGTGAAGACTCTCAAACAGACTGTTTTCTATCAATATACCTGCTGATACCATGACAAAGCTAAAAGAAATGCTTTCTTTTAGAGGGAATTCCCATGTGCTCATGTGAGTATCTTTGAAACTGAATTTTCAGCAGTTAATTATTACTCATAGCTTCAGTGTCACATTATCCATCAGAAATCATTCTAATATTAAATTTTGCTGCTCAAGAAACATTTCTTATTAAATTTTTTTTTTTGTGTGGAAATGGTGACACATTTTTTGTAACAATGTAAAAAACTCTGTTACTTTTGAATTGAATGCATCTTTACTTAATAAAATTATTAATTTCTTTCAAAATAAATAAATATTAACCCCAGGATTTTTAATGGTAGTGTATATTTTGACAAACTAGTTAAAAAAATACAGTTAAATGATTTTTTTGGTTAATTTTAAAGCCTTCTACCTCCATTTAAATTTAAATCAAATCCAGGACCTAAATTGGAACTTAAAAACATCCTCAAATGGCACACAAACCCTGGTGTCATGATGATACAACTTTATTGTCAGACAAGGTCTGAAATTTGTCTTGCGTATATATATATATACACATTTCAAAGCTCCAGTACAGATTTAATTTTGTGTAAGTTGTTCAGCTCTAATACAGCTTGGTGTACAAACGAGTAATACATTTCTGATTTCTCAGAAAAGTATGGATGAGTTCTGCATCAAAGCATAATACTTATGGTTAGTGGTTTATTAAAATCCCTAACCCTAAATATGAGAAACAGTCATATTAGCAGGCACCATTAATTATGCAGTGAAACCGTTTATCTATAGTTATACTGCTCTCATGTGGTTAAAACAGAGAATTGCTGCATGATGGCTTTAGAAATATAAATCTATACTCAAAAAAAAAAAAATTTTAATAAATGAAGGAAGGAATTGTTGCAATTCAAGCAATTGTATATTATACAGTATTACAACATTTATTTCTTAATTTACCTTGTCATTCCAAACCCTTTTGACTTATCTTTGTAGTCATATAAACTACTTTTTTGTGTTTGCATACAAGCAGAACTGTTTTCAGTATATGGAAAGAACATGGTGAACATTCTGCCTCATATGCATGAACATTGCATTTTGTGTTCCATAAAAACTTATACGGGCTTAGTTAGACAGGAACAACATGAGGGTGAGTAAATGATGACATAACTGTCATTGTTGGGTGAACTAATCCTTTAATTATGCCTCATGGTGTTTATGTAGACATTTTA
Organism: Sinocyclocheilus anshuiensis; assembly: GCF_001515605.1. Lineage (NCBI taxonomy): Eukaryota > Metazoa > Chordata > Actinopteri > Cypriniformes > Cyprinidae > Sinocyclocheilus > Sinocyclocheilus anshuiensis. The sequence continues at coordinate 127,772 of NW_015558623.1, read as the reverse complement.
TATGTGATTGTGTTAACAAGCTTGATTCAACTTTCTCTAATATGCATGTAATAATTCTGTCAAATGCATTATATATAGTAGGGATGCTTCCACACCTGCGTCGCCTAATTCCCTTCAGTTACAAAGGAATCATTCAGTAGGTATTGTTTGGCCTCAGGCTATGGCGTCTCAGGTGTGCTTTGGGCAGCTTGTCAGGTTCTGTGTTCATGTTCTGTGGAACTAGATTGTAATCACACACTCACACATTCCAGAGGTGACAGACTCTTTTGTTTACCACAGCCTATTCCTATGTCAACCTTGAGGTATCACTGTGTCACTACTATGTAGTTTTGAGTAATTAAGCATGCTATCAGTCAAAAGGAATTTTTAAAGGAATAGTTTACCCTAATGTTCATGATGATGAACTACTACTTTACACAATAGTTTGCATTGTTCCAACCCTATATTATTTTTCAGTTTTCACAGTGAAATACAAAAGGAGATCTTCCATACAATGAAAAATAAATGGTCATTTATATTGCCGAGCTCCAAAATGGACAAAAAGCACCATAAAGTATCTATATAAGTTTTCTGAAGCCATAAATGTTTATTGTCTACTTTGGGGCATGGCAATTTAAATGATTATCCACTTTCCTGTTATGAAAAAGAACAGGAAAAATTTGAAGTACATAACCATTCAAAAGTTTAGGGTCAGTGTGATTTTTATTTTTTGAAAGAAATTAACACTTCTGTTACACAAGGATGCGTTAAATTGATCAAAAATGACAATAAAGACATTTTACAAAAGAATTCTATTTCAAATAAGTGCTGTTCTGTTCAAAGAATCCTAAAAAATCCTGTATCATGGTTTCCACAAATATGTAAGCATCACAACTGTTTTAAACTGATAATAAAAAGAAATATTTCTTGAGCACCAAATCAACTAATTAGAATGATTTCTAAATGATCATGTGACACTGACGACTTGAGTAATGGCTGCTGAAAATTACATTTTAAAATATATTAAAATATACTTTTATAACAGTTATTTTAAATTGTAATATTTCACAATATTACTATTTTTTTCTGTAGTTTCACATCAAATTATTGCAGCCTTGGTGAGTATAAAAGACTTCTCTCAATAACATCTTACCAGCTTGAACTTTTGAATGATAGTGTATGTTTATTATAACAATGTCATCTTGGAACATTTTTTTCCCAATGCATTCAATGTTTTTTTTTGCCAGTATGTGTTGTAAAAGGACAACTAAGTGATAGAGACAGGGAGAAACTCACCTGCGTGACCCATAGCTGAAGCAGCATGGCTCTCCTCTGAGTCTCAGCATCAACGCCTTCATCCTGCAGTTGCTGTACATAGTTCCCCAACCATGACTGGTGTTCTGACTTTCTGTCTAAACGTGCTGGAGTCAGCCATTTCCACAGTTTTTCTCGTGCTGAACTTGCAATTTGCTTCTCCTCTTAATGACAGTATAAAAAAGAAACACAGGTTATATAATGTCTAATGAAAATTAATTTAAAAATAAAAAAATGATGGAAGAATGAACATCTGTTTTTCTAAGCAATTTCTTTCAAATGAAACCACATTACCTTTGTTTACAGTAGTTCGAGCCAGTTTAGGCAAAAGCTTGTCAAACTGGCGAAACTCCTCATAAATTTCTGCTAGTGCTGCACTATTGTTCTTCTCTGTGCCAAACACAGTGAGATAGCCAGTCCTGTAGAGAAAAAGGCAGAAATTGAGAGGTATGAGCCTTAATGGTTTTCCCATGAAATCAGGTTTTTCCACTGTTAAGATCTGTAGTACAACATTCAAGCCTTTACTTTTCACCGTCACAAAATACCATGTTTTACTGCATGACCTGAAGGCATTCATGAGATAACGAAGCTGCACCTAGTGGAGACATGACATCAGGTCTTATCTGTACAATAGTGAGTGATAATTATTGTACCAGCTTTTGGGTGGGACAGTCTCTACTTGTTGATGGGTACAGAATGAATGCCAAACGAAGTATTAAGCCTACATACTCAAGTAGTGCGTAAATGAAGCATTTTGTTTTACAATGACAGTGTATCTGTTTCATAACAGTTAATGCTCTACATTAAGTACTTGCTCCAATAACGGCCATAAATTATGAAATGGTTATCAGGAAGTGACAATTGAGATTTATTACAAACTTAATCATTAAATTTTCATTTTCATAATGCATTTTCAACATGCTTTCTGCCGAGTTCAGCTCACAAAGCGTGACAAAATTAGCCTCACCAGTGTCACCACTGAAGCTGTACTTGCAGCTGTGGTGAATTCTGTAATCTGATAATAATTTCACATCAACGCTTATGCTTGTTGTGAGAAACGGCTCTTACAGATTTCAGAGGGTTACTAGCATGTTGATTTTAGAGATTGGCGTACTTAAACAGCAAGCTGTAGCAAAAATTGAAGAGTCCATCTTTTTTCCACTCAGATACTTTGAGGCCCATTTCTGAGGGGGTCACAAGGTGCTGGAGGTTGTTCTGCATTGAGCTGCAGAGTTGGGTCAAAGCGGTCCCCTGAAAATGCCTAGTCAAACACACACAAACACATATTTATATATGGTTCAAATTAATTGATATTTCAGCCTTGATGTTACCAAAAGATCTATTCAGTATCTGAAAGTATCTTAAAAAATATTAAAACAAATTCTCAAGATGACAGTAGTTCAGACAGAGACATTTAACATTATTAGAAACCTACATTTCTGCCCTTTTCTTCTCCGATTCAGGGTTGTGATTGGGCAGATCCAGGCTAAAGATTCTCTCCATTAGGACCTGAGCATAGCTGGTCTGGTCAAGCAAGACCACATCGGACAGGACAGCATCATAGCAGTTTGAGTCCAGTAGAACAGTGATATATTGTCCAGCTGCACGCACCTGCTTCACATTAGATTAGTGTGGTTAGTGCTGAAAAAAGTTAAAGGAAGTTGGCACAGGAAATGTCATGATTGACAGCAAGATTGTCATCTTAACCCTTATACAGTTGCAATATCTAGATAAAGATTTATTACGAAAACAGCCAAATAAGGGTAGGTTATAGGCTAGGGCTGCATTTCCCAATAACATCGTAAGCGTGTAGGACCACTGCCACTAATGGTCCCTACGATTAACTTAGCTCACAATGCATTTGAGAAACAGCTCAGGTCATTTCCTCAGTACTTCGGATTGTCAAGGGCCTCAAGTTAAGAGGGCTGAAGTGGCCCGACACCTGGAATAATTGCAGCTTAAGCTACATTGTTGTGCACATTGTCATCACTATTAAAGTTTGTAAAATACATAGTGTGTTCATTCTTATAAATGTGACGTTTACTAGTTTATTATATTCTATTAATATTAATATTCTGCAGACCTATATTCATTTCATAATCAGCCACACTGCATCGGTAAAATGTACCATTAGGAGAAGCTGTAGCTGTAAATCTTAGTTGCAAGTATGAACAAATAAAGTCAAAGTACTAATATTGGAACTCACTACAACTTCAGAATTGCGACAACAAGAATGTCTTAAGTCATCCTTGCAGTCATAAGTCATAACAAAAAATCATATGATCGATAATAATATACAATATATTATACACATGTATAATATATAGCCTATATTATGCATAACTTAGGTCAAATTAGAATATATATATTCTTTTAATTTGACCTTAATTGAGAGAGACTATATGAAATATTTGTACTTTTAATTATTTAAGCAAACTCCAAAATATATAAATATTTATATAGTGCAGTTTGCTCTGTTAAGGGGAGTAAAATGTATACTGTGTATATATATATATATATATTAAGAACAGGAAATATATATATATATATATATATATATATATATATATACACAGTATCTCTCAACTTCCCCTTAACAGAACAAACTGCACATTATGGCAGGCTGCTGATTTAATTCTAGTGTTATTTTACTCAACCAAAACGTGACTTAACAAGAACTCACAGTAAAAATGTCGCCGTGCTTCTGTTTCATTCGTGTCAGGAATTTAGCAGCATCTTTTCCAAACTCAAGCGCGTGACCAAGCCAAGGAATCATTCCTTTATCAAGAGGAGGTTCATTTCTTCGTCTGCAAAAACGACATGTTTAATTCGTAATTATTTGGGCGTCTTTGTAAAGTTGAAGTGTCGTCTGTCAGCCTCAGGAGCTGGTCGGACTCACCTCGTGCGTATGAAGAGAGTGTGTGATGAGCTGCCATAGTTTCCAAAAGTTAAATACTCTACTGAAACCCTAACGTCACATCTCATTACGAAATTCACAACTGCAGTCAAAGTGGTGGGCGTGCAAATGTCTGAATATATGACTGACGATGATATCTATTAGCAGCTTCTATTTTAGTTATGGAAACAACATGACGGCTCGTCATGATGATTAGTGATAAGTCAAATCAAACTTTTAGTGAAACTAATCCGAAAAATACGACGTGTGCGAATTATGCAATGACGTTCGTCATCGTTTTAAACGTTGTTAGTCGTAATGCTGTTCATCTAGCACTAAATATTTGTCTTTTGGCGCCCTTAACTTTTACAATATTAAACAAAGGCCGTTGGTAATATATAGCCAATGTTGCATATGTTTTGTCAAATACATCGCCCGATACCGATCCTTAAAGGGATAGTTCACCCAAAAATGAAACCGTCATTATTTACTCATCCTCAAGCTGTTCCAAACATGTTTGAGTTTCTTTCTTTTGTTTACAGTAAAAAGAAGATACACAAAAGAAGATATTTTGAAGAATGCTGGTGACCCCCCCAATTGTTGAATTTTTTTATTTTTTTTTTGTATTCGAAAATAGTTAAAAAAAAACTTTTGTGGTTACAAATTTATATAAGAATAGTTATAGAAAGAATAAAATATTGTTAAAACTTACTAAATATAAAGACTAAATATACCTGACTAAATATAACCATTGTCTAAAGGAGTCTAAAATGCAGAAGTTTCAAAATATGTTTTGCAATAATTCATGAAGCAAGTTAATCATCAGAAAAGAATATGTCAAACACAGGACAGCACCCCCACATACAAAATAATTCCCTTTTTTTCACTCATCGTACATTGACAGACATTGTTTACATACGTTTCATATATGTTGCTTAATAATATTCTGGAATTGACTGTGTAAGAATGCTCAGAGACCAGTAAATATGGGAAATCTTTTGACATGAATCATGTTAGGTGTATCTTTTATTGCTCAGCCATTTTCAGCGATTAAGTGTGTGTGTGTGTGTGTGTGATTAAGTGTGTGTGTGTGTGTGTGTGTGTGTGTGTGTGTGTGTGTTCTGATGACGAAGTATATACATCGTTGTAGATGTGTTTGCCAAATGACAGGTGGGGCATTTAAACTATTCAACTTGATCTGTGTCTTTTAAATGTAAGAAGGGAGCTGATATACACAATTTAGCTTTATGGGTATCTAGATTTATTAATAACAACGATGACAGTTTGATTATTAATGAAGCATGCATGCAAAACTTTTAATTAAAGAAATATATATTACAAATATATACAAATAAAAAATAAACAAATATATTATAAATATTAATGAAACAATACAAGTACAAATTTAGAGTGTACATTACAATTACATAAAATCTAATATAGGCTTGTCAATTCCTGACTGTCTATATGTCATACCTACATGTCGGCAAAAGAGGATGAATTCTATGCCAAGAGTATTTGTATCAAAGCTCATTGTCAGGGAAAGCAAAAGCTTTTACGTAAGGATTATGCCTATTCATTTCCCAAGTGAATGGCTGAATGGCTGACTAAAGTCAGTTGATGAGCTGTACAAAGATTGCTGCATGAAAGAGTCCATAAGGTGGCGACTGAATCTCACTGATCCTGAGCTTCTTCTATACTCCAATGTTCCGCTATACCACTTCTCAGAATTGTACAAATTATAAATTGCTGATTTGATTGCAATGTTCCTTATGCTGTTGAGGTATGTGGGATTTATTTCTGTGCCATTTAAAATGTGTTTTGTGGTATGTAATTTGAGAATTTGTGTTGGAAAGAATTCCTTTGTGCTAGTTACATAACAAGAAGAAAGAATTAACTCTGTGGTCATAGTTCAATGCCTATTATCTAAGTTTAATAGGTACTGAAGAATGTAACATTAAAGAGTCATTTCATTTGTCATATTAAATATTTGACATCCCAAGGCTTAAATGCAAAAGCAGGCAGTACAAAACAAATAAATCCTTAGTAAATTTTGATTATATCTAATAAAATAGGCTACAACATTATATTTATTCATGCTCACATGGAACTCTTGATGGAATATTGCTCAATATTTCATACTTAATTCTATGCCTTTTCTCATCTCGCCTGCCAGATAAGTCTGATAAGATTTGTAACTTGGCTTACATACTCAAAAAACAGGCCACCTGGGCAACAATGGACTGTAATGTCTTCTGGTCCCAGCAGTTCAAAGGCCACTCAAACTAATGAGGCATTATGCACAGGACTGCACTAATTGATATGACAAAGCCATCATTTGACTGCCATGATCTCTCTAAAGGAAAACATAATAATTTCACCATGAATAAGCAGAAGAAAGCTAAAATCTTGGCACAACTTGCTATATTCACTACTTAGTGTCTAAATCTATAATGTCGATATTTGTGGCTTCAAAAAAGAATTTGCTCACACTTTGACCAATTCTGGCCACACTTCAAATATATGAATGCCACTGAATTCATGGCAAAATATCAAGTCCTAACCCAAGTTAAAGGAAGGTTTGAAAAATGTTGACAGAATAATTTTAGGAAAGAGGCAGTGCAATGTGCCAAGGTGTTTTAATGGACTGTTGGCTGAAAGTTTGTAATGTTGCCCAGCAGTTGTTCTTCAGAGAGAAAGTGTTTGAGCAGATATTCTCAGAAAAACTATGCAGTTAATTATACATTTTAAGGGATAGCTCACACGACTGTTTTGGTAATTTACTCACATTCGTGTAATTTCAAACCTGTATGAATTATATCTGTATATCTGTATTCAAAGATACTCATTCAAAAGACAAGAGCTGACATGTTTACTTCATGCCCAAATAAAAGTTCCTGTTTTTCAGTTATTCAAGTGTCCTCTCAACTTTCCACTGAAGAATTTCCACTGCCTCAACAAACTAACTTTAAATGAACAAATAATGTAACTGGCAGCTAAGGCATTTAGATGCAAGATATACAGATATATTACTTTTTTTTCCAGGCCCATGAACAGTACATCACTGATTAACATGGTAAATCATCTGTTATTGTCTACAGCTAAGAGTATACATAAAACAAAGATTATAATTTTTACAATGGATATTTATTATATTAACTTTGTATATGTATTACATATTATTTGTCATTTCTTTAAACATCCTTCTTTGTGTTTTTGTTTTGTTCAATAAGGACAGTACCACATGGGTGGGGAGCACATAATCAAAGCCTGACAGAAATTCTGTTGATGTCTCTGTTCTGTAATTAACTCCTTGCCGTGGTTATGCCCTCTAGCACTTTAAGCCTTGTCCAGTGCTTTTCTACACTATGTTATATTGGCCTCTATTTTGCAAGACGTATCTAGTTTCTGGTCTCAGAATCATGGAGGACAGTAAATGTAGTTTCTTCAGGTTGTCGGTACATACAATATGCACATTTAACTTTTACTCTATCAGTCTATGAGTAAGCACTCCATGGCAAAATAAAATGGATTCTCATTAAAACCAACAAATGTAAACTTTCCCCCCGTAATTTATTATATATTATGTATTACATAATTTATATATTTAATTGTATAATCCCGCATATTTTTAAATCCCAAACCAGACCTTAAAACTTTAATAATGTAAACAATTAATGCATAGTTGGAGTTACAGGAATAGTTCACTGAAAATGACAATTTGCTGAAAATGTACTCACCTTCGTATGGAAGGTCGTTTCCGCTACTGAATAAAAAATAAAAAAGGTAATTGCGACTTTTTATCTCACAATTCTGACTTTTTTTCCTCATAATTGCGTGATACAAGCTCGCAATTCTGACTTTTTTTTCTCAGCATTGCGTGATATAAACTCACAATTGCGAGACATAAGGTCGCAATTCTGAGAAATAAAGTCAGAACTGCGAGATAAAAACTCACAAATCTGACTTTTTTTTTTAGAATTGCGAGTTTACATCGCAATTCTGAGAAAAAAAGTCAGAATTGCGAGTTTTATAATGAAAAATTGAACTGTTGTCTTAACCTGTATGACAATCTTTGAAAATAAAATTGTTGTTAAAAAAAAAGGAATTGCGAGTTTTTATCTCGCAATTGTGACTTTATATCTCACAATTTTGACTTTATAACTCGCAATTGTGAGTTTATATCTCACAATTCTGTGAAAAAAAGTCAGAATTGTGAGATAAAAAGTCAAAATAACCTTTTTTTTTTTATTCAGTGGCGGAAACGGGCTTCCATACTTAGGCCATCAAAGATGTAGACGAGTTTGTTTCTTCACCAACAGATTTGGAGAAATGTAACATTATGTCACTTGTTCACACATGCATCCTCTGCAGTGAATGGGTGCCGTCAGAATGAGAGTCCAAACAGCTGATAAAAACATCACAATAATCCACAAGTAATCCACACGACTCCAGTCCATCAGTTAACATCTTGTGAAGTGAAAAGCTGTGTGTTTGTAAACAAATGTATCATTAAGACAGATCAAGCACCATTTACAAGCAAAAACAGTTCTAAACAAATATGTTTGATGGATTTTGATGTAAGAGCACAACAGGAAATTTTTTCATTGTATGAAGCATTATTGTGAATTATGGACTGGTATTTTGGCCAGAAAGTAAATTAAAACGCCCTAATTATGGATTTGTTTCTCACAAACATGCAGCTTCTCACTTCCTGTCATGCAGAGCAAAGGTTATGCCCATAGTTGATTTTGCAGTTCCAGTGCTTATAGATTCTTTGATATGGCTGAATATTATCCTTATTTTTTGCCGCAGTTTTTCTTATAACTCAAACGTAATGCAGCATGAATATTCATTTTGATTGTCTTAGTGTGAGGCAGGGCTTCAACAGCTCACACGCCATGATAATTAAGTTAGATTAAAAACATCATTAGTTTCACCACATTGTGCACTGAAATCAGCATGCAGACAATAAAGCAATCATACAATTTGCTTCCAAAACCGATGATAGCAAATTATGTGAATACAACGCATTGCATAAGAACACCCACTGCACATTCACACGTGAATGTGCAGTGTGAATGAGGCTTTCTAGGCCTCATCGGACATGAAAGAACATTTCCTCATTAGGTCTAGGTATAGGATGGCTCCCCGAGGAGGAAAATAAAATAGAGATAGAGCTGGTCTTTTAATCCTGCTAATTCAATCAGTGGACACAAGAAATGGTGGGGAAAGTCTGACCTGGCATATTCTGTAAGAAAACTCTGTGCCCCATTTTACCCTGAAAGGGCTAATATTGTTGACTGACTTTGTGTTACACACACACACACACACACACATCTTGGCCACTCTAATCTCCTTATTCAGTGTGTTTCTGGCCTGATTGTACAAGACTCTGTCCCCCCTTTTGTAGGCGTCCTCTTTGGCCTGACGAAGATGATGAAGTTTTGCTGTAAACCATGGCTTATCATTATTGAATGTTAAATGAGTCCTGGTAGGGATGCACATGTCTTCACAGAAACTGATATATGATGTTACAGATTCCGTGAGCTCGTCCAGATCGTTGGTGGCTGCTTCAAAAACACTCCAATCAGTGCAGTCGAAGCAGGCTTGCAATGCCTGCTCTGTTTCGTTGGTCCATCTCTTTACAGACTTTACTACAGGTTTAGCAGATTTAAGTTTATGCCTGTAAGTCGGTATAAGATGAATCAGGCAGTGGTCAGAGAGTCCTACAGCTGAGGACTCTCTGACAAATTATAGAAATTTCTATAACAAATTATAGAAATCTCTTAAATAAAGAGTCTAGTAGCAGAACAGAGGATGGCAAAAAGCTTATAGTACTTCAGTTAATGTGCAATGTATGCCTAATATTCATAGTTTAAATGACTGGATGCAGGTGCAGAAAGACAGACATTTTAGAGAGACTGTATTTTCTTCTGTGATGAAGGACCACAGGGATCTCTCCTTTGCCTAGAACAGTTTCTGTGAGAATGTTAAAAATTCGGCTACAGCTTTTATGACTTTTAAATTTACAACTTTTTTTATGTTACTTCCTATTCTACAGACATTTCATGCATTGTAACTCCATATTCAATTCAATTCAGGTTTATTTGTATAGCGCTTTTCACTATACAAATTATTGCAAAGCAACTTTACAGCAAATTAAGTTTCTCAAAAACAAAAGTGTTGTGTTTATAATTTTGTTCAGTGTACAATATTTAGTGGTAGCTTATCAGTGGTGACTGTCAGTTAATGTACACATATTCACTATTCATTCATATTTACTTTCTCTCTTCACTTTTACTCTCCTACTAACTCTCCTCATCTTTCTCAATTTTTCTCCATCATTCCCAGGTTATGTATAGTTTAATAACTATAATAATATACCTGAAAGTTACTTCCTTTGAAGCAGGATGACACACAGTAGAGTCACCTTTGGGTCATTATTGGACTGCCGGCAAGAAAATTAACTGAGCCCTTTGTCTGTGCGACCTGCTGAAAGACTGACTTAAGACTTGTGAAAATGCTGACGTGGATCAAAGCTTCCTCTCCAGTTCAAGCACCTAAAAATCAGTGATTCAATACAGACACACACACACACACAGACACACACACACACACACACAATCAATGCACAAATAATAAATTGCGTCATTTAAAAAAAAATATTTGTTATGTGTTGTAAGGATAGCAAAATAAACTGAAAAAAATTAATTAATATGGAAAGCAGAGAGGAAATGGAATTGATTAATAAACACAAAGTTTTTCTGTTTTGAACCACAGGAGTCAGAACAACATAATTCTGGCCCAAATGAAGATGTTTAATCAGGTTCACAAAATCCTGGAAATGATTTGGTTTCAGGGGAGAAAACATATTGTGCCAAAGTAACATGAGGTCAAATGGACACAAATTGTACTTGTTAGTCATGGATAATAGAGAATTTAAAATGTCAGTTGCATTTGTGTGGAGGCCTTGTCAGCAACTGACACATGGATTGAGTTTTGTAGAATGTACGCTGCACAGTTCCACATGGGTCCACAGTTCTTGTTGGCCAAAGATGGCCATTTCATTTCTTGGTTGTAATTTTCTCTCTGTTATCAAATGCAGATGACCCTGCTGTTTTCCCACATCAGACTGGGAATTCTGTAGGCTTACAAAAACATTTATTTGTTTATCTTGTTGTCATAGAATGCTCTTTTCCTGTGTTGCCATGCCTCCGAAGACTAATGAGTTGTCGGTCCCACAGCTTTGAAGAAGGAAGCTGAAGATTTACTTTGTGTGTTTCAGTAGTTGCAGACACACACACTGGCATTTACACATCATATACACACAGACCCACATGCTGACTATTGACTAACTACTACTGTAACCATGGAGGCATATGTAAACATGCACAATATTTAGCCTAAGGGTATTTATCTAATAATATTTATGTTTATTACAGCATTTATTCTGAACTTTGTCCTATAGGTCTCAATATCTTGGAACATCTCACAATAACAAAAAAGCATTTTTAGTTTTTGAGCAAATGGAAATGTGTATATATTTATTCTTTTGTGTGTGTGTGTGTGTAAACACACAGACATTTTATTTTTGTTTAACTGAACATAAAAACACATCTTGGACATTCTTGTAGATGGATTTAGAATGGCATGAGAATGAGTAAATTATGAATATTCACTTAGAATGGTTTGACTATAATCCAAATGTGCAAATAGCATTTCCTTAACTATTCTAAGCTCTTTTCATAATTCTAGCTTAATTGGCCTAATTATGGGGCTTTGTAATTATAAAGACTCTGCATATTCTTTGTGAATACCTTAAGTAATCTCATTTATAAATTTAGATCTGATTAGTTATCTGGAAGTTAAGCTCATAGTCATGGGATGGCTATTTTAATCCCACAATTAATTCCACCATTTTCCCACTTACTGAAGAGAAAAGATAACATACTATGTTGTTTTTTCACTTTTCCCCCACATGTATTTATCTCGTTCTTGAGATTTGTCACATTCCACAGGCAATGAAAGAAAACCTGTTTAAAGCAAAAGACAATGAGCTAAGCAAAAATGCTAACTGCTTCTTCACCACTGATTTCTAGTCGTGTCCTCTTTTGGAAGGCCAAACAAAGTAGTATCGCTTTCACAACGAAACACAGTGTCACACACAGCAGCCCTGAGTGAGCGGCGGCTGGCGCTTGTAACACTCCAAAGAGAAAGGAAAAATTTAAATCGCATCATATGACCCCTTTAACAGTTCAACTCTCAGTTTCATGGAGTGAGCATTTCTTAGTTCATAATCACAGCACTGCATCCCCGAGTTCGTTTCTGTGATTTAGAATAGCACGTACTACTTTACTTGACAACTAAACAAGCAAATAGTTTTCTTAAGAGTAAGTAGCTCTGGGATGCAACAAACAACACTGAGCAAGTATAAGAAGTAATGAAATGAACAGAAGCTGTGAGACACCATTATGTGTAAAAACTAGACTGCATTTCCAGATGAAAACACCATTGTTTGCAGATATGATAGTGTTAAAGTTTTAGGTAAGTTGTTTAATGTATTATTTGTTTTTAGTTTGCTTTTTGTAAGCCATGCATGAGAATCAATCCTAAACATGAATTACAGCAACTGAAACAAGAAAAATAAAATTCACAATTAAGCAAATAAAAGCAAGAAACAAGACCATTACAATGAAACTATTTTGAATGAAACATAGACTACACAATTTTTATAAAAATTGTTTGTTTGTGGGAGACACTACATTTTCAGCCTCGCGCCGGTAGCCCCTCCTACACCGGAAACTCATGGACACGGCACGTCAAAACAAACAAACACACATCGAATGGATTGATTGTCGGAGTTAATAATCGGATATTATGACAAGTACCTCAAGTTCCACACGGAATTAGGGATGGCTGACTTGAAACTGACATTTCGACACGGTGTCGAGATCCCGAAGCACAGATGTTTCGAAACACTGCTCCGAAGTGTGATTCGAAACACCCATGTCACGTGACTAAGGCGAATCAATGTATCGGGGCGTTTCACAAGTGTTTCGAGACCCAAATCTGCTTTTGATCGACAGGGTCGGGAACAAACCACACAATCACACATCTGTCTTAACCTAACTCCCGCAAAGTATAAAAGTGGAGTTAATGCAGCAGAACCATTAATATATTTAAATAAAAATCTTTATATGTAAAAAATGCCAGGCGTTGTGGCTTGATGTCTCTTATTAATGTTAATTTTTTCATGACCAAAATAACATATTCACAAAGAGTTCATTCTGTTGTCAGAGAGATGTTACAACACATTACAAGAACAGAACAATAAAAACACAACTTTCAAATATTTATTCTAATTACATACATGCTTCGCTCGGGATTCAGACCTAAAGTGACAGGTTCTGACAACATGCTATTCATGCACACTAACCACTCCCCCACCCACATGGTGGAACGAAGAGCACAGCATATATGTTATAATTCGTCAATTCGCTTAAAGGGGTCATATGATGCGATTTAAATTTTTCCTTTGAAAATGACCACTAGGTGTCACCGTAGAGACGGGTGTCGAATTGCTTCGAACTTTGAAGCCTCGGCACATTTGCTTCGACTGTTTCAGTGTTTCATGAAGCTTCGCTCTGCCCACCACTACAAGGAATACCACCACAAGGTTTCTGTTTGATGAATCATAACTGATGTCATGAAAATACAAGGTATGCTCCACCCCTCCAGTTTTACCTGCGGTGCGTTTCGAGAGCGCGCGCAAACGGGGAGAACTCTTCTGATTGGCTGTGTTTCCCTTGATTGTGTTGCATCACGTCCAATTTAAGCATTTGGCGAGAGAAATTTACGGTGGCCGAGTATGCCGAGAGAGCTCAACGCGCTGCAAATGAAAAAACAAAACAAAAGAAAACGCCAGCAAATTAAGAAAATATCTTAATCAGTTTGACAACACATGTGCTGCAAATACTCACAACATGACCAAATACAGAAACGCGCTGCAAATACGCATAGACCACAACGGAAATGTTTAAGGGAACCGCAAGAAGTGACAATGCTGGCTGGTACGTATCAATGTCTACTCTTAAAGGTGATATTTTTGTTTATTTTAACATCCTGATCATATTTCTTAGCTTTTTTTAATGTTTATTTTTTTGTGGGGATATTATTGGCCTAAATAAGCTGACGAAATACACAATTACTAAAACTGAAACGTTATGTAAACTGACTGACTAACTTTTACAATTTACCTTACAAAAATTATGCTTTTACTTAAAAAAAAACATGTTTACTATAGTTAAACCATGGTAACCGCAAATGAACCATGGTTTTTCCATGCAACAGGGACAAACTGTATGCAGACCACTATACAGGACATAGAATACATCTAAAAATTATTTTCTGGACCATTAAATGAGTGTTGACTTATGCATTTACAGCCTTATTGATTGACACACTTTACCTGCTTACATGACCTGGGCACTTTTGTCCACAGATTAAATTATGTAATCTGATACAAGATCATTTACAGAGCCATATAGACTTTTCAGAGCAATCAAGCGACAAATGCCATGCTCTGCATGCAAAGCTGGGATATTTTAACATTGAAAAAACTTTAAGCCTTTCACTGATAATCTTTCTCTCTGTAGGACCGCTCCAATTTTATTCACACTTCCTTTGATGCCACTATGGCAAACACATTGGTTCTGTCAATTAATTACATCGCAGAATTGAAAAACATGACCAGAAATTAGATTTAAGCAGAGGGGATTTTGATCTGTTCCTCACAAAAAGCCACCATAAAACAACAAAAAAACATTTAACAGTTAATAAAAATGTAACAATAACAGTGCCTTATGATTTTTTTCAGCAACTTTTGTTGACTTTTAATTTTGTTTAATCATTTAATAACATTTTTTTTATTTAATCATAAAACTGTGTAAATACATAAAATAGATGGAAAATTGTGTGATATTTCTATTATTATTGTTATTATTACTTTGAGATGTACATTCTTCTGTGTATTTATGTAATAATTTCATTAAGTTAAAACTGAACTCTTATTTTGGCAGTTTGTAGTGAAGATCTTTGAGTTTCTGTGTGTATCTGACAATAGTTTTATCAAATTAAATCTTGAAATGCTCACAAAGTGAACTCTGTGTAGCTTTGGAGATGAAGTTCATGTTGAGTTTCCTCATAGTGAGACAGCAGACGCAGAAAAAGTTTGCCAAATAACCTGATATTCCACATAATACATTAAATTCCATTTTTATGACTGAATTCCGTAATTATTTCTACATCGCAGAAATCGTATGGCCCTACATATCTGAAGAAGACTTTGAAATTGAATACAGTGCATGAGTAGTATGGATTGCTTTTATGATACTTTTATGGTGCTTTTGTTGTCCTTGCCAGTATCAGCATTCATGGAGGGAAAACAGAAGCTCTTCCCCATAAGATAGTGTTTCACCTTTTATGTTTTACAGAGGAAAGAAAATAATATGAGACAGGAATGACATGGGGGTGATTAAGTGTTGACGAAATATTCATTTTGAATTAACTGTTGCTTTAAATCAGATATTAAAAGTCACTTTCATAATCCCTCTCATTTGTCACTGTCTACGGTTTTGAATAGTTTTGAGTAAATGTATAGGCTAATTCATAAACTATTTCTGAGGTAGGATTATTTTAGTGAATGTTACTTTAGTGAATGTTAAGCATTCATCTGATCATCTGTCATGCATCTGATGTATATACATATATGCATAGCTCTTTAAGTCAGCAAAGATATGTAAATGCTTATCTATCAAATGTATCACTTTTTTATTGCAAAAGAGCTTGCCGGTACCATAGAGTGTGTGTGTGTGTGTGTGTGGCTTTAGTTTTTTCACATCTACCGTCTGTCCTGCAATGAGAGGCCCGATGGCAGTGGTTTTGGTCTGGAGATTAAATCCACTGTGACTCGATTCTGCCTTATAATGACATTCTATCAGAGCGAGCATTGTGGGGAAGACTGATGAGCTCTTAGCCACTGCATCTCATTTATCCCAATTACACAGAAGTCCGCTTGACCCTGGCCTGGGGGAGCCAACCCTGCTATTGCATTTAACATAAGTTTACTATAAGCAACGTGTTTTGTATTTAATATATATATATATATTATATATATACTCCTGCTGTGATATATTTAGAATATGTCATAGGTACATTAAGGTTAGTGCAGAATTTGGAGCAAGAAATGCTTATTCAGCACACCCACTTTAGAAAAAGCATGTATTTTCTGTTTATTTTAATAATTTCATGCCGTCTCATAACAAGCATTCTATAACAAACTCCTCCATTTTAAGCTTTTTGTAAACAAACAGTGTATATCTTGGAGATACAGTGTTGTACAGTCATATTTCACAAGTTAATCTCCATTGAGATTGGACCAGACAAAGTGGGGCCATATTGTACATCATTCTCACAAATCAATGAGACTTTATATAAGGGTCATATTTTTCCCATGCAACACGGGGGCTTTTAAACTCAAATATTATCTTTTTACATTCTACAGTTATTTAAAAACAGAAAATGGACTAAAAAATAGTGTTTTGTTTTAAATAAATAAATAATACATTATTATTATTATTATTATGTTGCAGGTGATTTTCACTTCCAACATAAATATTTAATTTTTTTAAAATGAATTCAATATGGATAAAATTATCTTAGTATTAATTATTTATAAGGTATAATTATATTATAAGGTCATTTGTCACTTTAAGGAGGGCAGTATCAGTGCTATGACGAGCCCTAAACCCTGATTGAAATCTGTCATGGATATTGTGGTTTGTTAAAGGGATAGTTCACCCAAAAATGAAAATTCTGTCATCATTTACTCACCCTGATGTCGTTCCAAACCTGTATGAGTTGTTTTCTTATGTTGAACATAAAAGAAGATATTTTGAAGATTGCTGGTAATCAAACAGTTGGTGGTTGCCATTGACTTCCAAAGTATTTTTTTTTTCCATGCTATGGAAGTCAATGGCTACCGTCAGCTGTTTGGCTACCAACATTTTGCAAAATATCTTTTTTTGTGCTCAACACAAGAAAGAAACTCATACAATGCCGGAACGACATGAGGCTGAGTAAATAATGGTAGAATTTACATTTTTGGGTGAACTATCCCTTTAAGTATGCAGATAGTTAGAGAGACAATCTTCTCCAACACTTTCAACAAAAAAGGCATTGTGGAAATATGTCAAACTTTACTAAAGCCAGATGGATTGAGATTTGGCATCTTCAGAAATGGCCTAATCACTGTGTGCTTAAAGCAGGATGGAATAACACCAGTGCTCAATGAGCTATTCATGATAGTCAAAACAGATGGACCAATCACACCTAACACCTCTCTTAAGAGAGGCGTCAGCATACAGGTGCATCTCAATCACAATTAAAAGAACCAAAGACTTAAACTACTTCAGTCTGTGTGCATTGAATCTATTTAATACATGAGTTTCACAATTTGAGTTGAATTACTGAAATAAATTAACTTTTCCACGACATTCTAATTTATTGAGATGCACCTGTAATATCCGCTGGTGAAAGTTGGTTTCAGTTTTAAAATGAACTCTTGTCGATTGGGTGAAATTTAGTTAGCTGAACATTGTCAGCAACAAGATTGGAAGAACTAGAGGCATAATAAATGCTAGGAATACATGCATATAAAACCTCAATCATACTCCAAAAAAATTAAAAAAAAACTTTACACACAACTCAGGGTTAGCATCAGGAAATTAAGATATCTTGGGATTAACCACTTTATCAAAAGTATTAAATAACACTTATGGATTATGTGAATTTTTAGAAATTAAATTTGAGAAATATTCCATTTTAGCTGCTTAGGCAGACAGGCAGTTCTTAAAAATCTCCAAGGATACTTGTAAACTATCTGTTTTCCATTACGGCACTCCTGCCTGAGAGCACAGGTATGATGTTTGAACAATGGGCGTGAGCTCGCTTTGGAAACCTTTGATTTTAGTGGTACAAGTAAGTCTAAAATATTTGTACGTCTCATTAAACAACAAAGTAAGTTCCTCAGTATCATGCCTATTCGATGGAGCTTCTAGAACAGTCCTTGCTGAGGACTCTGTGTAGGCGTTAGAGAATTCCTATACAGTTGAGGGGGTTAACACACAAGAATAATGCACATCCTTCCGCTCGCATAGAGACAAATATAAATATATTATTATTATTATTATTAATATAAATTATATTATATAAATATGATATATAAATATATATACATTATATAAATATAAATGCATCATTCATTCATTCATTCATTCAAATATGGAAGTATTACATTAAACATGACAGACATATGACCAGACAAACAGCTTTCCTAAATACTGATATTACATACTGTAAGGCCAGGAGATAGAACAAGATCAGTAGTATGTCCATGAACATGAGTAGGACCATTAATATGTTGGACGAGGTCAAATGAGTCAATGAGTTGTACAAACCTTCACCAAGTAATGGGAAGGGCAACAGACATGAATATTAAAGTCTCCCAAGATTAGTAATTTATCCACAGTAGGGACTATTAGACAGATAAGTCACGATCTCATGAATAAAGCCCTTATTATATTTTGGTGGTCTATAAATAAGGGCACAAGTCACAGGACTGGATAGTTGAATTCTCAATAATTGCAACTAATAATTGAGTGGAAAAACGTTTAAAACGTTTTTTAAGCACTGTAGCCCAACCTCCTCCTCTGCCCACTAACCTGGGAGAATTAAAATAATCACAATCCTCTGGTGTTAAGTCTGCTAATGAATCCAACTCACCAGCGTTGAGCCGGTTTCCGTCAAATATAAGAGATCCAAGTCTTGTGATGTAAAAAAAAAAAAAATTTAAGATAAACGATTTGTTACAACTGGATCTCGCATGTACCATCGCCAGTTTCACCTGTCGCAGGCCAGTGTCCGTGAGCACAGCTGCTGGTTTAATGTATACCAAAGATTCAGAAAATCTACACCCCTCTTGGCATATCAATATTGTTAATGACCAGTGAAAAGGGGTCGATGAGTCCGGAAAGACTGGAACAAGACCGATAGGCCGCAAATCAGACGCACAGCAATATCCAAGCGGCCTAAGTTTCCAGGCCAGGCGCAGAGAAACCATGTAGATGAAAACCTGCAAGAAGACCGCTGTGCTTTCTTCATTTTCTCAGGTGCTTTTTATGATGAAGAGAGCAACCCATTGAGCAACAGGTAACCACAGGAAAGATAGAAGACATCCGTGAGTTAAAGAAGTGGTCTTAATTGGGATACGTCTGCAGCAGTTCGTGGTAGAGAGATGTAAATCTCCCATGAATCGCCCAAGAAGGGTGATCCTAGGTAAGAACAGTGATGGTTTCTACCACAAACAGCCATATCGCTCATAAAAATACATATAGGACAATTGACAGGTGAGAGGCGACAGCAAGCCAGCAAACAACCCGGTGCCATCTTGAATGCAAAAATATCCTTTAGCCATAGGCATAGTACCATTTCCAAGAATTGATAATACCGTTGTACATTTTTGATCCATTGTTGGTTTTGAATCAAAAATGGTTCCAATTTTTCTTTTTGTGAAACCTAAAACGTTCAGAATGCAGACTTATGACATATGTCTGACAACAAGGAAGCAAACTGCTAAATGTTCTACTCATTCTCCCCTCCATAGATGAAAACAGCAGCTCGTCATCGTCAAACCTGCTGCCTGCCTAGTTTCCCACACATGAAAATCAATTTCCCAGGAGGTTTAAACTTCATCAAATGTACGTATAGTCTGTTGTTCTCTAAAAAATTTTAGTCACGCAAATGAAGGACAATACATGCAATGTGTACGAAGTATGCTTGTCGTGACTTCATATCTCAGTCGTTCCTACTTCTCCTCAGTCGTTCCTACTTCTCCAAATCAGATATGTTTCTAAAATACTTCTCAAATCCCATCTTGATTGAAATTAAATGGGACCCCATGTGAGTGTTGTGTATTTTATGGCTCAAGTTTGCCAATTTTGTATGCTAAGCTTTCAAAAGATCACAACGATGCTGAAATCTCATGAAAATGAATTAATTATAAACTAAAGCGTGGAAACTACAGTCAGATCTGTGGGATTCACCTCACAGGAGCGGTGCAAAAAGGATCAAAATCTGGTCTGGGGAGAGCTTAGCTGGAAGGGAAAGCCCTGCAGTTTATTTAAAACAAATCTTTGTGCACACAAAGCGTCTAAATACAGACTGCTGTGTAATGTATGTATGCATGTATAATTTACTGAACATCATTTCTTATTACAGAAATTAAATGTAAAATAAAAAACTTTTAAATTGACAATTTGTTTAATGATGCATAATTATTTTTATTATGTATGTGTAATTATTTTTTTTAAATATAATGTAATTTGAAAATATTTATGTTTGTAATATATATAATTATATTTGTGTATCATCATCATCATCATTATTATTATTATTATTATTATTATATTTTTTTAATTAACCAAACTAAATTAACCTTTGATTTTGACCACTCTGACCATTGTAATTCAGTTTTGAGACTTGAGATTTTTGAAATTGATTATTCTCATAGTAAATTCTCATAGTAACAAAGAAAATTGCATTGCACTTTTATCAGTCGAGTTACATTAATCCACATTTAAAACCATCTTGCATCACACATATCTCCAAAGACAAATGATTGCAATAAAACGAGGTGTAGAGTAGACATTTCTTTCTTTATCAGCATGATGGATCTCTTGGTTTATTGTGATCATTTTAATTAGATTTGATAAATGAACATTTGTTTTAATATTAGTTGAATGAAAACTGAAAACTGCAGACATTTGCTGACTCCATATGTTATTTCTTGTGATTAAAATGAGGAACGGAGTATGAGGGAGTCGAGCAGGTTGAGAATGACCTCACACTCATATTTGAGAATGGCAAACATGCTCAGACAATAACAGCAGAAATAAAAACAGATAATGACATTTAAGCTACTTTATTATCTACTAAATATTTGTATAATAGATGCGATTGCAGCATTTTAATGTGATGCAGAATGTACCCAGGTGTGTAGGTGTAGTTAATCTATCTAATCCTACACAATTTGCAGGACATTAATCGACATGAGACATTTTGAATCATCTGTAAGATTTCTTGAGATTTTTGTAGGTGCAGTGGTATCCATTTGGGGTGTTGTTCTTAAAAATCAAGATAAAGGCAAGTGGAGCATCGAACAGCAGGCTGGAAAAGTGCAGAGTATTGAGAAGTGCTTTAGAAAGACATATGAATCACACTTTGAAAATGTGACTGAAGGTTATGCATTACGTAGAGTATTTGCAGAAGTGGAAATGACATTTGAAGATGATTGTTGAACACTCACATCTCAGGTTAAAATCTGTGGTATTGCCAGAGAAGACAAAGTAAAGTAAGTATTAACTTCATGAGTCAGATGAAGGATTCTCTTCTGAATCACAGGACTATGTCAACATATTCTGTTACACCAAATACACAAAATAATGATCTTTAAAATAGCATCATATGACCCTTTTAAAATTTAACTTTTATATGCTGTAGATGGAAACTTATCTAAAAAAGTGGCTAAATCTTTTTTTACCACTATTGCTCAGAAAAGAAAAATGGCTTTTTGTGACAACATGCCCCAACAGTGGCACATATGGTCGTGGAGTTGTCTCAGTGGAAACTAGCCATTAAATAGGCTTTTTTTTTTTTGCTGGAAAAAGCAAGCTGTACCTTATTGTACCGATTATTCGGATCTTTAGTTTCTTTTAGGCGATGTCAGTAATAGTGTCATATCATCACAGCTGGCTTTGAAACAAAGCATCATGTACTGTGTTATCGCCTCAAACCAGAGCAATGTATCACAGCTTTGAGGCTTTGAGTGATAACTGTAAGATGACACCATTTGCATCTTAATGGTAACAGTTCACATACTAAATATCATTTCTAATATATCTGAGAGAAAGAGGTATTTCTGTAATAAGACATATGTGTATTCTACTGCCAGCATTAATTGCAAATGCCAGTAATACACATGCCCAAGAGTAAATTAATTGAAATGCTTAATGTAGTCACTGGCAAAAATGCATAAATAAATTAAAGACTGTAAATCAACAGTGTCAAATGTGGAAATTCTTAATTAAGAAATATTTGATCACTGAATGCCAAGACTGACGGATCAGAATCAAGTATTCAAAAGAGCCACTTATAATGGCAAATTATTCACTATTGGGTCCATGTGTGTGTTCAGTGAATTACTATCTCTGTTTTTCAGGGCTGCAACAGAGGAAATGTCAGTATTTTATTTTATTTTATTTTATTTTATTATTATTTTTTTTTTTTTTAAAGACTATAAATACATAGTTCACCCAAAAACCCTCATGTCGTTCCAAACCTGTATGACTTTTTTCTTCTATGGAATATAAAAAATATATTTTGTTCAATGTTGTAACCAAACAGTTTCCGTTTCCATTGACTTCCATTGTATTTTTGTCCATAATAGAAGTCAGTGGGAACTGAAACTGTTTGGTTACTAACATCTTTAGAATATCTTCATTTATGTTGCACAGAAGAAAGTCATACAGGGTTGGAATGACATGAGGGTGAGTAAATGATGATAGAGTTTTCATTGGTGGGTGAACTAACCCTTAAAGGCACAATACGTAATTTTCGTATTATGCCACAGTCGACCGCTTCCGCTCCTTCCGGTCGTGCGTATGTGGGAAAATAAAGCAGCGCTGTTTTATCATACTAAATACATTTGAAAGTTTTGTTATAATGCTACTCTGTGCGGTCGTCACCTGTCTAATAAAACGCACAAAATATTAAAGCGTATTTGGTGTTTCCATGTTTTCTACAAAACAAAACCGGAAATCGAGGGGTTATGACGTCATTGGCAGGCGACACAATGACACTATGGACACGGTCCGTGTCACTAGTTAAAATTGCTTATTTCTCTGGATTTAAACATTCTTCGAAACATTTGGTATAATGCAAGTACACAAGTCAGCAAAATATATAACACTGTTCTAGTGGTTTTTGGATATTTTAATAAAACAAATCTTATATTTTGTGCCTTTAAGTTATAATTCTAAACAGAAATTGAATGTCTTAAAATGTTTGCCCATTTCTAAATTTGAAAATTAATTCGTTGAAAATTGACTAATTAACAGTCAGTATGTCCAAAAAAAAAAAAGTCTTCATTGTGCTGTAAGCAACCCATTTTACTCCAATGATTAGCAAATACTTCCTCAGGGAATAAGCCAATTACTGTAGGACTCACATACTGTCCAAAAATGCTAATTTAGAAATAAACTATGCTATGTTGCATATGATAACATTTTAAATTAGCCCTGGACATTATTTTTGTTTCATTAATATTCAGCCCCAGTTGTTGACAACAGAACATATTGGATGATAGCATCTGCAGCTGAGACCAATTAGCAAGAAGAGAAACATGAACGCTGTGTATATTTGCACAGCATAAGGGTTGAATGCAAGGTTATCTTTACCGCACTACAAAGGACGAACAGCCTCCAAGGTACAGGATTACTTGCTCTGCACCTAACTGAACATGTGCCAGTAACTTGTGTCCTTGTGTTTTATGTGTTTATAAATATAGTATTCAGGAATTGTCCTTGGTCACCTGGTAAAGTCTGCTGATACTGGCACCATGGTTATTTTATTTATTTATTTATTTTGTATCCTGCATGTCTCAGCTGCCACTGGTGCACATCGTAATATTGGTTCATGCCCCCTAAAGTCATTGCACCCTTGAGCCAGAGCAGTCGGCCATCAGGGAACTGTCTGAGATTTTCTGGTTCAAATGTGTCTGTTAAATGAGACAACAAAGTAATATAAATGGTCTGTTTGGTGCACTAAATTGATGGTGTACAGTCTTTGGCTGCTCAAATTCACCTTGGGTTTGTACTGAATTATAACTGGAAACAGTATAGCACCTATTTTGAAGCAATCATTCAGAGCAAAACAAGCTTTTAGATATCAAATATGTCTTGCAAAACGACTGTTACAAAACATACTTTTATGATAGTTGTGTTTCAGACTTGCAGTATTCTATAACAGTTCTGTTTGTATTGATTGCCTTTCCTTTAAATGTAAGCAACAAGGAGCTATTGTATAGTTCTTTATCCGTCTTTATATTTGAAAACGTGTATGCGGGAAGTAAACCTGGAGTATGTGTATCAAATCTTAATACATACATCATATTATGCAATATAGAGTTAGTCAATGAGACAATGTCTTTCAGCAGAAAAATGAGAGAAAAAAGTGGGTGTGACGCTAAGCCCAAAAGATTAAAAAGATCATGGGAGGAGTCCAGTATAGTATCAGTAGAAAAATTCAGTTTTCCTGCTTTTTTTCTTTTGGGAAAAGCATGCAATTTTGGCAAATCTGATGGGGATTAAGAGGCTGATTAATGCCTCCCGCTCCATGTCAGTACCCTTTTTCTTTTATTTATATTTAACTGCTACCCATGAGACTACAGGCATTACTAGCATCTCAGTGTTGTTTGGTTTCCAAGTAACATTTTTCACTTGTGAATGAAACCGAGCTGTCAGAAATGTCCTCTGTTGAACTAAATTTGACTTCATCTCACTCTTAGTTGAATTTGTGAAGCATGTCTCATCAGGCAGAGTGAGTCATCAAACTGGCCTTTGGCAATCTAATTGATAAACGGCATTAATCAAATGTGATGATGACAAAGATGTTTTACACAACTTTTAAACAGTTTAAAGTTGGCCCTGAATCCAAATGCATATATCAATCAGATCTTTTGACACGTCTCTTCAGCACTGTAAATCGTCAGACCACCATCACCAAAATCCCGCTGGCAGATGGCAGCGAAAAGACTGATTTGTTATACTTATCAAGAGTGATTTGACTGATTTCACTGGATTGAATTTACACTGAACAACAAAAAAAGTTCACTTACACAGATGAACCATGTTTGGTAGTGAAAATATCACTGGCTGATTCTCATTTCATTTTATGTGCGCACAATGAACTTAAATTGCCAAATGTGAGTTTTCCTTTACTGTAAAGTAGGATTATTAGATACATAGATTGAGCCTTATTCAAAAAAGCCACATCTTGGCTGTTTATAAGTATTGCTATACCACTGGAAAAAATCCCCTTGGTAGTGACGTCTTCATCTGCCAAGATATATTTCTCAGACTCCAGCAGGTCTCAAAAACCATAAGACATCTCTGCCTTTATCCTTTGTAGAGTTTCAAAATATTTATGTTCAAATGGGGCAATTTATCCACTGTCCTTCAATGCTTTTGTAAATAATCTTGAATGAGAAGCTCCTTGGTGGGATTTTTATAGTTTCACATTTTACCTTGTGCCTCAACACAGGCCCCATCTTGGGTTACATGAGGACACCACTAAATGCAGGTGTAAAAAAAATATATTCTGCAATACTTTTAAATACAATAAGCCATTTTAAAGGAAATGTTCACTCAAAAATCACTTAAAATTGGCTTCAAATTGACTCACCTTCAGTCCATTTAAGGTTTAGATGAGTTTATTCATTGGAACAAATCTGGAGAAATTTAGCATTACATCACTTGCTCATGAATGGATCATCTGCAGTGAATGGGTGCCGTCAGAATGAGAGTCCAAACAGTTGATAAAAAAAAACAATAATCCACAAGTAATCCACATGAATCCAGTCCATCAGTTTGAAGTTAAAAAAGTCTTAAAGGGTTAGTTCACCCAAAAATGAAAATTAGCCCATAAATTACTCACCCTCAAGTCATCCTAAGTGTATATGACTTTCCTCTTTCAGACGAATCCAGTCGGAGTTATATAAAAAAATTGTCTTTGATCTTTCAAGCTGATTAATGCCACTCAGCGGGTGTTGCATGCATCAGTCCAAAAGCACTTAATTAAAATGCA
This sequence comes from Sinocyclocheilus anshuiensis, assembly GCF_001515605.1. NCBI lineage: Eukaryota > Metazoa > Chordata > Actinopteri > Cypriniformes > Cyprinidae > Sinocyclocheilus > Sinocyclocheilus anshuiensis. The sequence goes on along the minus strand of NW_015558623.1, from coordinate 101,602 downwards.
CCCATCCATAAAAAAAAGTGTCTCACATGGCTCCGGGGGGTGAACAAAGGCCTTCTGTAGCGAATCAATGCGTTTTTGTAAGAGAAATATCCATATTCAAAACATAATAATCACTTTAATGTAGCTTGCGCTCAGATTCTCTAAATCTGTACCAATAAAGAAACAAACCCGACATGTATGGCCTGAGGGTAAGTAAATTTTCAGTTCGGGTAAACTATTTCTTAATATGAATTTATTTTTAAATATATATTTCTAATTCAAATATGGTAAACTGAAGTAGTTTGCAACCTGAGCTTGGCCTTGAATTTCTTCTCTTATCAATTCCCACACATTGTACTGTACCAGTATATCAGGTTTCAGCAAATAAGCAGATTCTCAGAACGCCTTCAGAAGTCTTTCTGATGTTAATTGTTTGTGCATTAGAAAGACTTGGGAACTCTCCAAGGAACAGTCTGTTCACGGCAGGGAGATGTCAGATCAGCACGGCTAATTTAAATTTCGAACTGCACAGGTGCTAAATGTATATAAGCTTTTACTTCCTTTTTAGGTCTAAAATCAATCAACTGCTTTGTTGTTTGATTCAAGCGCCAGCCATGCATTTCTATGTGGGTGGCAGCTCTGTGGAGAGAGTGAGGGACGTCAAATGTAGGAATTTGTGACTTGAACAAATGAAACACTATTAAAATAATTTGTTCGTTTGAAATAGTGCTTCGGTGCATAGCTAATTCGGGACTGTTTGTGCTATGATATCTCAAATTATGTTTGACAAGGAGCCATGCTATTACTTTTCTGAACAATTGTGCTCATAATTGGTCTTAAAATTTAAGGAGGGACCTGAATCACATCTAGAGACCAAATGTGACCCTGGACCACAAAACCAGTCTTAAGTCGCTGGGTTATATTTGTAGCAATAGCCAAAAATACATTGAATGGGTCAAAATGATTGATTTTTCTTTTATGCCAAAAATCATTAGGATATTAAGTAAAGATCATGTTCCATGAAGATATTTTGTAAATTTCCTACTGTAAATATAGTAAAGTTGCTTTGCAACGATTTGTATCGTGAAAAGCGCTATACAAATAAACTTGAATTGAATTGAATTGAACAATTAGAAATCAGTGGTTAAGTTGTATTTACAGCACTGTTCTGGAACAGTTCAACCCAAATATTCAGATGTGTGAATATCTCTCTTGATCTCTCTTCTGGAGCCCAAATATTGGCCTATCCTAACAAACCATACACCAATGGAAAGCTTATTTATTCAGCTTTTATGTATAAATCTCAATTTCGAAAATTTTTACCTTATTACAGGTTTTGTGGTCCAGGGTCACAAATTGTCATGGTAAAGCAGGATTTTTTGTCAACCCAGTATAGAATCACCCAATTATTTGTTTCCAACTAGTTGTTTGTTGGCTATTGATTTGATTGATGCTTCAAATCAGTATATGCAACGTCTACAAATGGTTACCTGCATCTTTCCTCATTCCATTTTCTTCTGGTGCAGTATGACTCTCAATTTGTCTTTTGCTGTTTGGCATCATTCATTCTCATCTACCACTCAACATTATGAAGATATATCACTTCTGTCATTGTTTAGACTCTGATAGAAATACACACATCTTCTTTTTGTTCTCCAGTACATTTAACTGATGAGAGAAAGTGTTGTCACTGCTTGAAGTCGTTCTAAATGTCTGATGCAAATCTCAAATGATGAATCTCCAAGAAGACTGATTTAATGTCTCTAGACAAGTAAGAGAGAATCACTATTGATTTTCATTTGAGATATTTGGCAGGAAATAAAGAGGATGATTTCATGTCTCATTTGTTTCTGTAATGCAAACTAACAAATGACCTGAAATCTATTTGGAGGCCTGTGGTACGAGGTACATGTCAAATCGCAAATACCAGATTGCTTGCAAGGTCTAACTGGACATCAAAGCTTTTAATAATCAAAGTGAAGACCAAAAGTGATGTTATTCAGGTGACAGTGTTCAGCTTCACATCTGGTCTCTAGCCAGTTTTGAGGATAAGCCAGACACTGACTGAGGTTTGCATATTTGCACGGACTCAAAGTTTATACTGTGGTGATCTTCACATAAATTTTTTGGGGATTTAAGAAGGAGTGTTGACCGCAGCAGAGCCATATTTCATATGCCCCTTCCCAATATAATAGTTAAGATTACCTACCCATATAATTTTTGCTGACCTTTTGGGTTCTCAACCATCATACTAAGGGTATTAAAGTCAGATGCCTTTCTTGGACAAATGATCTCTCCATAAACAAAAGGCCAGAAAGAAAACAGTGACAGTTTCTGGAAGCAAACTCTGCATTAAAGGTGTGTGGTGTTTTCTGCCCCTCTAGTGGCAACAATCAGAACTGCAAAAGTCATGATTTTTTTCAAACAGGTTTCCTAAATCCCTCGCATCAGTGTCAAAATGCATCAAAAATATTTTTGATGTTTTCATTATATATTTTTATATTCGTTTAATACATGTATATGTATTATTTGTTATATTATTTGTTTTAAATAATGCAAATAAATAAAAAATTTTAAGATTTTCAAAATAATGTTATTGTATTCTTTACTGTCTAGGTTGCGATATAGTCCAAGTGATATGTGAAAAAAAATGTTTACTTTTCCATAAAAGCATGAAACTTGGTACACTTGTACAGTTTGCAGCCCTGAACATTTTCTGAAATGGAGCCATTGCAAAAACGCCTCGTGGTCGCCATGGCGGCCATTTTCCTTTCCGCCATTACCAAATTCTGCATTTTATATTATATCTCCTGAACCAAACATGATAACACAGAAAAGATGATGTCTACCCCTATGTTTCATGGTCAAGGATTACAATGATATCATATACAACAACATACACTGAATTCAGTGACGTTGTGATAAGAATTAGAATGAAATCGCAGTATCTAAGAAGATGCAGAATGAAATTTCAAGCATATTTCCTGTAAACTTAATTTACAATAAACAGAAAACTAACATCTGTATTACCTGCAGCTAGATAGCATTTGCAAAAGGTCACACTGTTACCTCTTCCTGTGAGTTAGGAAACACGTTTATGGATCTTAAACCAATTACAGCACTTAAGATGGCCAGATGAGATGACGCTCCACCATTACTCTGAGCAAATGATAGTGGCTGCTCATAAACGCTGTTTTTTTTCTCTCGACAGATTCAAAAGAATGTTGACCAGGTGAAAATAAGTAGCACATATTTGTCAAATAAATGCATTGAAAATGTATTAAGATTACAAATGTACTCTTATGCAAGACATTTACTTGTAGACACTGAATGGAAAGGAGTCTTGTTGATTTATGGAATGGCTGTATGCATGAATGACTGTATCCACATGAAACATGTGGTTTTGGAACATTTTCATGGTGTAAATGTGTGAAACCCATGTGATCACATGTGAAAAAATGTGGACAATATGTGATCACATGTGCGAACGTTGTGATTGCACATGTGAAGTTCATGTGGTTTTTCTGTAAGGGATTGTGTTTTTATTTATATATATATATGTATGTATATATATATGTGTATATACAGTGGGTACGGAAAGTATTCAGACCCCCTTAAATTTTTCACTCTTTGTTATATTGCAGCCATTTGCTAAAATCATTTAAGTTAATTTTTTTTCCTCATTAATGTACACACAGCACCCCATATTGACAGAAAAACACAGAATTGTTGACATTTTTGCAGATTTATT
>NW_015558623.1:96514-97110 GCF_001515605.1 Sinocyclocheilus anshuiensis | reverse complement strand
TTTTTTTTCTCTCGACAGATTCAAAAGAATGTTGACCAGGTGAAAATAAGTAGCACATATTTGTCAAATAAATGCATTGAAAATGTATTAAGATTACAAATGTACTCTTATGCAAGACATTTACTTGTAGACACTGAATGGAAAGGAGTCTTGTTGATTTATGGAATGGCTGTATGCATGAATGACTGTATCCACATGAAACGTGGTTTTGGAACATTTTCATGGTGTAAATGTGTGAAACCCATGTGATCACATGTGAAAAAATGTGGACAATATGTGATCACATGTGCGAACGTTGTGATTGCACATGTGAAGTTCATGTGGTTTTTCTGTAAGGGATTGTGTTTTTATTTATATATATATATATGTATGTATATATATATGTGTATATACAGTGGGTACGGAGTATGTATGTGTATGTATGTGTATGTGTATGTATGTGTATGTATGTGTGTGTATGTGTATGTATGTGTATGTATGTATGTGTATATATGTGTATGTGTATATGTGTATGTGTATATATGTGTATGTGTATATGTGTGTGTGTATGTATGTATGTGTATGTGTATGTATGTATGTGTATATGTATATATATG
>NW_015558623.1:82887-95971 GCF_001515605.1 Sinocyclocheilus anshuiensis | reverse complement strand
TGTGTGTATGTGTATATGTATATGTGTGTATGTGTATATGTATATGTGTGTATGTGTATATGTATATGTGTGTATGTGTATATGTATATGTGTGTATGTGTATATGTATATGTGTGTATGTGTATATGTATATGTGTGTATGTGTATATGTATATGTGTGTATGTGTATATGTATATGTGTGTATGTGTATATGTATATGTATATGTGTTTATGTGTATATGTGTATATGTATGTGTGTATATGTATAAGTATGTGTGTATGTGTATATGTGTATATGTATGTGTATATGTATGTATGTATGTGTATATGTATTTATGTGTATATGTATATATGTATGTATGTGTATATGTATATATGTGTGTGTGTGTGTTGTGGGGAGAGAAGAAAAAAAGTTACAGAGTTAAAATTGACTATCCATTATTGGAAACTGGACGCTGTTTGTCCTGTCCCTATGAGCACAATTGTGGATGGAAGTACACAGGTGTGAACGTCTGCACGTGGACACCATCTACTGCTTTTACTGCTCACTCGCACATCAACACAGCTCTGGCGCACTAGTTGAACTCTCACACACATCAGACAGTCTCTGACAGGCTTTAAGCTTAATCCAATAAGCACAGTACGTGTTTCAGCTTCAGATCTGTGCATTACACTCAAACACAGACTTAATTTCTCAAAATAGCAATTATCATGGGGCTTCCACAAGCTTTTCCAATTTTACAGTCTTTTTTAAAAGAGGTCTCTTATGGACATCAAGGCTGCATTTATATGATCAAAAACACAGTGAAAACAGTAATGTAACAGTAATATTAGAACAGTCCAAATAACTTTTTATTTATTTTTTTCCTTTTTATTCGAAATATTCCCAAACGTGTTAACTATATCATGAAATATCTCGATTCTCAATTATGTGTAAGTAAATGCATTTTGCACCTTTATAGATTAGGTTAGTTGATCTATAGGCTAGTGGGCGATGGGCAAAGTAGCCTAATAGTGTAATTTATTAACTATGCATAAAACCCGTATTTTTACTTAAGTACCAGATATGGGTGTCATGCCATAAAATATTTTTAATACGACTGACTTTGTATTTAATGTGAATTTAATAAAAACATTGCAAGTTACTAATTATAACACTTTCATGGTAGAGAGAACATTTACATTATCAAAAAACATTCTCACTGACTTCAGTCTAGCCAGAGTTCAGACAATCTCAAAAACTCCCATTATAATCACTGAAGCTGTTTACACTGTGAAATGAATATCTTACATTCGGAGGCACATCTACACTTTGTTGTTTCTGATGAGAAAATTCGCCAGAGAGCAGAATTCAGTCAGCGAACGTGCGCACTGAACAGAACACCGCGTGTCAGCCATGACTCATCTGAACGCCTCTGATTGGTCATTGCATTCATAAGCTCAACAGAATCATGTGTGATTGGTATTAATGTGCAGTACTGTAAAAAAAAAACAAAAAAAAACGCGTCTGGCTCTGCACCAGTCAGCGAACGCAGATTTGAATTTAACAGCTGGTGAAATTTCACTTTTTTCCATTACTGCAACCCACAGGACAAACCCACAGCATTGGACCCAAAATTGTTTGGTGTGATACGATTCCAAATTTAGGGGGGCCTGCATTTTCAGCATCATTACTCCAGTCTTCAGTGTCACATGATCCTTCAGAAATCATAATATGCATTTTTTTTTATTATTCCCAATATTGAAAACACTTTTGCTTAAAGGGGTCATATGATGCTTTTTTAAAGATCATTATTTTGTGTATTTGGTGTAACAGAATATGTTGACATGCTTTAATGTTCAAAAAACACATTATTTTCAAATACTGTACATTATTGTAGGTCCTCTATGCCCCGCCTCTCTCAAACGCTTCGTTTTCTACAAAGTCCCTCCTTCCGACAAGCGCAGTCTGCTCTGATTGGCCAGCTGACCCAGTGCATTGTGATTGGCCGAACACCGCAAGCACTAATATTTGTGTGGAACCGTTTTTTTTCCAGGATTTTTTGAGGAATAGAAAGTTCAAAAGAACAGCATGTATATTAAAAAAGTTTATTAAAGTTGATTAAAATACTTCTCATTTATGTAGTTTATTTTATTTTACAAATCTAGAAAACCAACATTTTCACCCTAAAATGTAGGTATACATAGCATGGGGTGCACTTAGTTGTTCTTGTTTTCACATTACTTGATAGCTTTGTGACAGTAAGGTACATACTGTACAATCTAAAACAGAACACAACAGATGCCTCCTAAAACCCCAAACAGAAATCCATATGCATGCAATGAGGCCCAGATGGATCTGTCTTGCCCATCTTCAGAGTTTCTCAAACATGATGAATACATGACACATTTCCCATGACATATTGTGTTTAATCCCTCTAGCTTGGTTAAATTCCATTCCTGTTGTTTTTTATTTTAATAATGTTGCAAGCATAGACAAAAACCGGAGCTAAAAGGGACAACGAAGAACAGATTTGGCCCAGCAGGATACAGACCACAGAATCTGATTGCTTTGATTCTGAAAATTCAATGGACTTTATTGCTGTCATTAGTGGTGCTTGCTTGGGATATTGCAAAGGCCCTAATTTTAAGTATTAAACTTGGTGCATAACTGGTCGCTTACCGATCATGCTGCCTACATGAATGATACTTCAAATCATGCGGCTTATTGAGGAGAGATTTGCTGTTACTGTTTAAAGTGCTCAGATATATGATTTTTACAACACGCTCTCATGGCATTTCATAACTATTTCACATTGTGGCGAATCGGTGGCTTAATCGTACGATTGCATCATGGGTTTATGTATGCACCCCACTGACTGTTAGATTGGACATTCATGCTTTTGTTACTCATCAGGCTGTATTTTTGGTGGACATTAAAACAAGCAAAAATATCCCATGGATGCAGGGCCGTTTCTAGCCAATTTGACGCCCTAGGCGAAATCTACTGATTTTGTGCACTTTATTTACTGTACCAATATTTTAAATTGGCCTTTGAACTTAGCTTTATTGCATGGCAAAAAAAAAGTGTTACCTTGCCAAAGCACTGACAGAGCCCACTGATCTAATGGCGTTGTTGAGCGCTCCAAATGCAAACTTTAAATGCAACAATCAGGCAGCAATTGACAGCACTCTGATCCAGTGGCATACAGGCATGGTCAGATTGACAGTACTCTAGCCCAATAATGGGGGATCCAGTGGGGGCGGCAGTCATATTTCAGGGTGACCGTGCCACTCTTTATCACAACCCTGCTAAAAGTGCCAGTACGTGCGCTCATTGGCGCCCCTTCAGCTGGTGGCGCCCTAGGCGACCGCCTAGCTCGCCTATGCCTAGAAACGGCCCTGCATGGATGTATATTTAGGGAAGGACACAAACTGTATTTAGGGATTAGAAATTCATAGATACTTACGGATGGGCTGTTTTAGTATGAAAAGCCCTAGCAACCACATAGCAATGCACTAACAACCAACCTGAACACCAAAGCAATTGCATATCAATGCCCTAACATCAGTCAGGATTCTTCAGAAAATGTGAAAATCTAATTTAATCATGCATATATTCTTTTCACAATGTTCAGCACCAGGTTAGATGTTTTCTCCATTATGCACTCTCCTAAGTTAATGTGATTTTATGAGATATTATGTTCAGTGATTTAGGCCTCCTGCAAAACGCCAGTTTATTGCAACTATACAATTTCTGCCAATGCAGTCATTGGCCATTATTATTATTGGCCATTTTGCTATGATAATAATTTTTTTTCTCTGTGTGCAGCTCCTTTTGTCTAGATGACATGCAATGATACACACACTACAGCACATACAATAGCACACGTTCAGTATTCAGCATTATTACAATAATGATGCATATAATACACAATACATATGAAGTGTATATGGTACAAGACAAGAGTTGAAATAAATATATTTAATATAATTTGTTAATTTTGTAAGTCTAGTATATAATTTGATAATATAAGTTTAATTTCATATTTTTGATATAATGTCATTTAATTTTTAACAGGTGGAATCTGCAAAAAAAATGCTTTTTTTTGGTACAGATTTTTGCAGTTACTTTTGTCCATGTAATTTAGGGCAACACCTATGAAAACGTTTGACAGCAAGAAAGAAACTATATCTTTTGTTTTATAGTTTAAAATTTTACAAATTAGATTTGCTTAAACTGTAGTCGCAGCACTGGGTTGTATTTAACCCAGCATTTTTTAGAGTGTACCATTCTTTCAAATAAATTTTTTAGATTTTTTAGATTTTCTGGTCTGGTTTTCAACGTCAGCATGGTTACATATGCAGGCATGTGGGCTGTTGGATGTCTGAATGTATGTGAATTATCCTGTACGCGGGTGCTGAATTATATGCAAAGTATTTCTAATTTCAATGTGCAGCTGTTTTTATGCAGGTATATAGTTCAGGTGATGAGGGCTCCTTCCTGCGGGAAAACTGTTTGTTTCTTGTGGTGCAGTGGCTTTGAAATACATCTTGGAATATATAATGACTGAAAGACATGTTGCCTTCAGTGTGATTGGTCACTGATGTTCTTGCCAACCTGTGAAAGTCCTCGACGGAGGGCAGATTGCAACTAATGTTTTGAAGACTGTCTCATTCACATGTGAGAAACTAGCTGTACCAAACCATTTTGGATCAGATGCTGACAGATTCATTGATAGAACTGTACTGAACTGAATCATCAAGGCAGCAGTTTGATCTTTGAAAATCACTGCCATTTTCATCTCTTGTATGTGTTTGCTGCTTGAGGTCCTAGGTAATTATGGTTATCAGGAACCTGAAGTACTCAGTAGATTATAGTCACACAGGTGTAATTGTCCTGTGTGTCGTCTTGTCCTGTCTATTTTCTTTTCGTCTGTGCAGTGGATTGAGCGCAGCATGTGTACCCATTGATTAGTATTCACTCTACATCAAAAACAACTCTCTGAAACCGGAATATACAACAATTTCTTCGTTCTCTGCATCTGGGTTTGCATTTGTATCCATTTATAGAGATGGAGCAGTTAAAACCCAAATTGCTCTATTTGACAAATGTTATACATTTTTATTAAAACTGGTTTTGACGTGAAGCTGTGGGGATAAGAAAGGGACAAACGTGCAGAATGGTTCACATAACTGCTGCACTATTGCAGACTTAACCTCTTAATCTACAGGAAAAATCTTTTTCCTTTGAGACGTGTGGTTTTCCCAAACCGCTTTCGCCTAAGGCAAATCCTGATTACAGTACGTGCTCTTTTTGTATGCAGGAAATTTTAGACTAACAGGGCCTATACATCTTGGTGTTAACCAGTGTAAACTATCTGGTTTTTCTCATCAGTTTGATGAGAAAATCCTATTAAATCTTATCTGCTCTTCTAAGCATTCAAATACTTACTGGGCCAAAGCGATGTAACACAATGTCATGTTTAACATAATCTGAATGTCAAGTTAGTAGCAGTTTGCATGTTTTGTATTTTACTTTCAGTAGTTCCGTTCTTTTCAAGCATTTATTTTCAAATAGAGGTTAAAATGTGTAGGGGGTGAAAGATTTGGTAGCACATAATTCACTGAGATACATTTTTAAATGTTGCAAAATGTCAGGGGTGATTTGTCTAAATTCACCAGCAAAATACACTACTGTTCAAGTCAGTGTGTTGGTAAGATGTTTTAATGTTTTCAAAAGAAATCTCTTATGCTCACCTAGGCTGCATTTATTGGATCAAAAAATACATTTAAATAGTAATATTATGAAATAGCATTACAATTTATAACTGATAACCGTTTTCTATTTTAATATGTTTTCAAATGTAATTTATTTCTTTTAAATGTTCACACAAAAAACAATTCTCACCTAGTAATGCATGTGATTTTATGCAAATTGCACAGCACTGCATTGGATTGTTGGCAGGCTGGTTGATTTACAATTAAATCTAATCTTGATTGTAATATAAAACATACATATAATTTGTATTTAGAAATCACATTAAAGGGATAGTTCACCCAAAAATGTGTAATCATTTACTCGCCCTCAATTTGTTCCAAACCTGTATGAGCTTCTTTCTTCTGTTGAACACAAAAGAAGATATTTTGAAGACTGTTGGTAATCAAACAGTTGACGGTAGCTATTGACTTGAAATAAATACTGTGGAAGTCAATGGCTACCATCAACTGTTTAATTAACAACATTCTTCATATCTTGTTTTGTGTTCAGCAGAATAAACTCATACAAGTTTGGAACAACTTGTGGGTGAGACTTTTTTTTCCTTTAAATTCAGTTTTACTATTTATTTATTTTTTCAGTAGATGGTATGCAGGAAACATGCCTATTTACATCACAGCATGTCTATATATTCTGTCTGTATTTCTTTATATTTGTGGTACTTGTTTGCTAGCCTCTATGTAGAATGTGTGTTTATTTTTATTCTGCTGCCCCTCTCAGACTGCCTGCTTTCAGTGCCACATTAGCACTACTGCAGCTGTCTTGTGTCATTTGGACATCAGTGGAAAGCAGTTATCCAGAAATAGTGTATTCGAATATAGCATTTAAATGGTGTTAAAGCTCTCTCCCAACCAGAAGAGAGTTGTTTCGAGTCAGCTAGCTGCCTTTAACTGTGCATTGTTCCCACCAGCCTTTTAAATTAATTTACTTCCTTGTTTAAACATTATCATCATGTTGGAAATTCATGCAGGTCTAACCTGGTCTTTTCAGCAGGGTACTCGGGATGATGGTGCAATCAGAGGAAATGCTAATCAGTGGTTTTAATTATATGTGTTCTTCTTGTCAAGGCTCATAGTGAGAGTGACATCATAATTACTATTCTCAATGCAACTCATAATTAATTCAAATTGCCTGAATTGGTTATGTATAATTCCACTAACTAACATGGCAAAATAAATAACGTTTATTTAGTGGATTCCTGTGGATTCCAGACAAAAGCATACTGAGTTACATCCTCCGTTTGTCAGGAAAGAAACTGTTTTGGGTGTGAACTTGTGTGAATTTGTTTTCTCAGTGCAAAAAAAAATGTCAACTTCGGAGACTATGCTAAATAATCATAAGGTAGTTGCATTGTTAAATAAATATTTATTTATTTCTCCAGGAACACAACCAGACATGTTTCTCTGGCTAATTTTTCCTCGCTGTTTTAAATTCAGCTGCTCTTTGCAGTGAAGACCAAATCAGCAATTATTCTGAGATGTCAATAGAAAAACAACTTGACTGTCCAAATTGGTTTGGGTTTGTCCAGCAGAAATGTTTTAATCAATATGAATGAACAGTTAGAAATTTTAATCAGTGGCCAAACTGGCTGTGGCAAAGTCTGACCCAAGTAAACAGTGGAAAGTGCCCTAAAAACTCTTCACTCAGTCCATGCCATCCAAAACCGATTTATTTTCAGCTGGCAGGCTCCTTACTGCACCTGACAAGGCATTACGTGTATTGGGCAGGATGTTGCCCCTAAAAGAAGCCAGCCATGAGAAATATGTCAGTGTTAGTCAGAAACAGTGGCGCTGAATTTTTTTTGGAGGAGAATGCTCTTCAAGTGGACGTCTTAAAGGAAAAGTTCACCAAGATTGTTTTTAATTTTGTTTAATCTTTTTTTTTTTTTATCAGAAATTTAGCATTACATCAATTGCTCACCATTGGATCCTCCGCAGTGAATGGGTGCCGTCAGAATGAGAGTCCAAACAGCTGATAAAAACATCACAGTAATCTACAAGTAATCCATACAACTCCAGTCCAGCAATTAATGCCTTGTGAAGTGAAAAGCTGTGTCACTGTAATAAATCAATCAATCATTACGAGTTTTTTTACTGCAAACCACTGCATGAATGGAGTCCTCCATTCTTAATATTGCTTTCTCCAGTGACAAAGTTGTCTTGTCTGAATCAGGAGAGAGATATGCACAGATCAAGCACCTTTACAAATGGGGGGAAAAAAAAAAAAAAACGTTCTAAAAATTTCTTGGTGGATTTTGATGTGAGAAGCGACAGTTTAAAGTTAAAATGCTTTAATGATGGATTTGTTTATTATAGACACGCAGCTTTTCACTTCACAAGACATTAGTCGATGGACTGGAGTCATGTGGATTATTGTTGTCAACATTCATTGCACTCATAATGATGTTTTTATCAGCTGTTTAGACTCTTACTCTGACGGCACCCATTCACTGCTGAGAATCCATTCCTGTGCATGTAATGCTGGATTTCTTCAAATCTTTTCTGATGAAGAAACAATGCTTGTCAATTTTCTATATTTTTTTTTTTGTTTTTTTCAATTTCTGAAAGTCAGTTTCTACATAGTTGCATACCATAAAAAAGTGTTTGAACTTTTCCACCATTATTGCGGAGGAAAAAACATACTGTTCATTTAAAATGTGCTGAACCTACTATTGGGGCATGTTGTCACAGTATCTGGGGTAAATTGCCACAATGCGAAACTGCAGCTTACTGAAATTGCTTTTTACAACTAGACCCTGTCTCTCCTATTGGGCCACACACATTAGCTGTTGATTGTTTCTATATATATATCATCATGGTAAAATATATTCAATATTCCAGCACAGCACAATGGCATTCAGTGGCAGAAATGTGTAAGTGCAGGACAGGACAAATCCACCCAGTGCACCCTCATATAACTGTGCTCGCTTTGAGATTTGTGCAGACAGAGCAGCTGTCCGAGCACTCACAGGAGAAAGTCAACGCTGCTGCAGTTTTGCTATACATCAGTGATACCTTAATTTCAAACCCAAGATCTACAGAATGGATCTCTCTCAAAATATATTTCGGGTAAGTGTTTTTCAAACTGTAATTGTCACAAAAAATTAACTATTTTAATGCATATTATATAACAAACTGGTCTTGGTATTTTCTATTAAAATTACAATTAAACACGGTTAATATATAGTTTATTATATGCTCTGTGGTAAAAAATAAACGCTGATTAAAGGGACTTGCAAATCCCCCAATGTAACTTAAAATAAATTCGGTATACTGTTTACAAATATGTCATTAACCACAAAAGTTAGTCAGGGTGCATTATAGACCTGCGTAATTGCGTTCGAAGAGGTAACCATAGCAACAGTTATTACTGAAAACATATATAAATAAATAAACTGTCTTGAAATTCTTTCGTTTTTATTTTGCAGTGAACGGGACCTAGTTTTTATCATCGACATATGGTGCTAATTGCACATCATAACAGCATCTTTCCACACATGTGTAACGATATATAACGCGTTAGAGCCGCCACAGCAGCGCGCTCGGACGCGCATTTTACGCACAATGGAGAGCCTGCTGAAAGAAACGATCTTCTGGCCCTTCAACGACTCCTGGGCCAATTCAAGCAAGGGAAACGGCAGCAGTGGATTGAACCAAACCGTAAATCCTCTGAAGCGCAACGAAGAAGTGGCTAAAGTCGAAGTAACCGTCCTCGGGTTGATTCTGCTGCTGGCGCTCGCCGGCAACCTGTGCGTCCTTGTGGCTATCCAGGCGAGTAAACACGTTCAGTCGCGGATGTACTATTTTATGAAACACCTGTGCTTCGCTGACCTGGTGGTGGCGGTTTTTCAAGTTCTCCCCCAACTTATTTGGGACATCACCTTTCGTTTTTATGGACCAGACATTCTGTGCCGCCTGGTGAAGTACCTACAGGTGGTTGGCATGTTCGCGTCCACTTTCATGCTCGTGTTGATGTCTATCGACAGATGTTTGGCTATATGGCAGCCTCTGCGATCCCTGCGCCGTCGAAAGGACCGTTTTTTCGTACTGGCCTCTTGGATTATAAGCCTGCTCTTCAGTTTGCCACAGGTTTACATCTTCTCCCTCAGAGAGGTGGGCGACGGGGTGTTCGACTGCTGGGGGGATTTTGTTCAGCCCTGGGGCGCAAAGGCTTACGTTACATGGATTAGTCTCACAATCTATATCATTCCTGTAGCCATTTTAAGCGTTTGTTATGGATTTATAAGCTATAAAATATGGCAAAACTTTAAGCTTAAGACCCGGCGCGACCAGTGCCTGTCGTTGACCCCGCGGCCAGCTAAGGGCACCGCGCTCTCCCGCGTCAGCAGCGTAAAGTTGATCTCCAAAGCTAAGATCAGGACGGTGAAAATGACGTTTGTGATCGTCCTGGCCTATATCATCTGCTGGACGCCGTTTTTTTTCGTTCAGATGTGGTCCGCCTGGGATCCAATGGCTCCAAGAGAAGGTAATACAGGATGTTAGTTGAATATTTGTGTATAATACATGTGCATAAACATTTTTAATGAAATGTGTTGTTGTATCTCTAGTAAAACACCACTTTGTTGCATACAATGTCTCCAAATTAGTGCAAACTTGAAAGAAATGTAAAAAATATATATAGCACGTTTCAAGCAAAATATTTCACAAAATAAGTTTTTTTGTTACTTGGGTTGATATTTGGCTATCTAATGCCAAATATCACTGTCATGGAGAATTTGTGAGAATTTGTGTGCTGTAGTGAATATGATTTTTTTTTCTATAGTTATACTCATATTTATAAAATATATATATATAAAAAAATCCTTATCCAGGTATTATAAACCACTAGTAAGACTATGGAAATTTGGAGCCCTAGGATACTTTTGTTGGCCCATGAAGGCAGGCCCTGATCATACCCTCAAACAGTAATAACAACCATTTATGTCCATGTAATCTGCAAGGTATGTAGCTTTCTGGTCTATGAGTTTTAAAAAAAAGCATGATAAATCTATTATATGGAAATAAAACAAGATGTTTAATGTACAGAAGAGTCTTGTGCAATCTAAGATATACCTAAATCCAGTCAGATAAAATTGCACCTAATAAAATATCTACATTTTATGCTCTCCATTGGAATGGTATTCTTTCATGTTTCTCTAGTCATCTCTTTTTAACTTTATAAACACTGTGCCCTAAAATCCACGGATTGTTGCATAAACCCAAAAACATTTCCCGGAGTAAAATACAGACCGAGACAGATGAAAACTGAGAGTCTCTGAATAGCGGTTCAAACACCCTCAGGTAGTTTTGGTAAAGTAAATGTAGCATGACATCAAACGGTTCCTCTTTATCCTGTCTAGATCCTAAGGAGTGTGTTTTCTGTGTAATTTCATAACATTATTATTATAATTATAATTATGTTTAAGAGAACAAATGACTCTGGGATTCAACCTTATGAAAAATATTATATAATAGCTATCGTAGCTGAAAGACAATGATCTAATAGACTAGAGCAAAAAAAAATACAATAGAGTAGGATAGGACAATAGAGATCAAACTAGATATTAAAATCTTTCATCAAGCAGTTCATCCAAAAATGAACATTTGATCATTTCTTACTGATGCTTATGTATTTTACAATCTGTGGTGTTCTTTTTTTCTGTGGAACACAAAAGTATTTTTTATTAAGAATCTGCAGGCAACTCTTTTCACTAATGACAGGTCATAGTGACCATGGTTTCAAGCTGCAAAATGAACCAATTAAAATTTTTGAATGAACAGTTCTTTTAATATACCAAGGTGTGCATCATCAGTCCATCATGTAAACTTATTTTAGACTTATTTTAGAGACAGAGCCTGTTCTTAGCGACAGCTCTAAATGGCATTGTCATTAAACAGATTTTTTTTTTTTGAAAATGACTCGACAAGAACTCTCATCCTGCTGTCTGTTTCAATGAGGATTTTCAGAACATCGACTGTGTAATGAATACACAGATTTAAATGACCATAGATGATGCTGTCCAACAGGCACGTGCACACATAGACATCAAAGGGGGCTTGTGCACCTGCCCTTTTTCTTCCTCGAGAGAAAGTGCCCTTTTTTTCTGGGGAGTTTTATTATTATTATTATTATTATTATTTTAATAAATGTATATATGTGTGTGCGTGTTTCTGCGCACAGCTTTCCCTGTCAAACAAATAAAAAATCTAAATATCAGGTCGGGTCAGGTCAGGAAATGTTGAGACGCTGTCGAGTTCCCATGCCTTTCTCCCCTCCGTGCAGGCGCGCAGCACAGCAGTGTAGCACACATTGATCGGCACATGCGCATCACAAACAGGCAGAGAGCCACAGAAGTGAAGCCCTCCGTCCCTTTCCAGTTGTGTTTGTCATGGTGTGGAGATGAGTGCTGATGAACAAAAGACTAAGCTACCTGTGCCTCGAATTTACAGCTAATTATCCAAAAGGCAAATAAAGTTAATTTGTCTTGCTAACATCCATGACTCTGAGCAACATAAAGAAGTTTGAGATCTATAAAGGTTTTATTTGATGACAGAGCAGTGTTTTATGGTTTTGTGCTGTAAAACTTTACACACCTGCAGCGTCTGACAGTCAGTGACCTGCAGCTCTTCACACACAGGAAGAATTATTGTCATCTATTTGTGGGCGTGGCCAAAAACATGATTTGAGGTCACAGGCAGGCAAGTGCACACACAGACATCAAAGGGAACTTGAGCACCTGCCCTTTTTCTTCCTCGAGAGAAAGTGCCCTTTTTTTCTGGGGAGTTTTATTATTATTATTATTATTATTATTTTAATAAATGTATATATGTGTGTGCGTGTTTCTGCGCACAGCTTTCCCTGTCAAACAAATAAAAAATCCAAATATCAGGTCGGGTCAGGTCAGGAAATGTTGAGACGCTGTCGAGTTCTGATGCCTTTCTCCCGTCCGCGCAGCACAGCAGTGTAGCACACATTGATCGGCACATGCGCATCACAAACAGGCAGAGAGCCACAGAAGTGAAGCCCTCCGTCCCTTTCCAGTTGTGTTTGTCATGGTGTGGAGATGAGTGCTGATGAACAAAAGACTAAGCTACCTGTGCCTCGAATTTACAGCTAATTATCCAAAAGGCAAATAAAGTTAAGTTAATCCATGACTCTGAGCAACATAATGGTGTTTCGTTCCTGAATGAATCATCCGTTTAAATGATTCGGTTCAAACGCAATGACTCACTTATTAACAGTAACCTGCTGCCACCTACTGGTGGTGTTAATTTCACATTTAAAATGTCTTAAAAAAAAAAAAATTCAGATATCAGTATTCAGGGTTTAATGTTTAAAATATCAAA
>NW_015558623.1:81502-81643 GCF_001515605.1 Sinocyclocheilus anshuiensis | reverse complement strand
TTAAAGCATTCATGTCCTGCATTAAACAGTGTGTAAATGCATCTAAATGCCACTTCATATGTAGCTTCTGTGTTTCCTCTGCATTGCAAAGATGGATTTTGTCAATACTGATTTCATTTGCTTGGTAACAGCCCAAATGAC
>NW_015558623.1:75666-81272 GCF_001515605.1 Sinocyclocheilus anshuiensis | reverse complement strand
AAATGACTTATTATTCTAATTGACTGATTCAATTTAAGAATTTGACTGAAAAGATGATGCACACATTTAGAAAAAATGGCTTTATAAAGGTAAAAATGCCCATAAAAGGTAATAATCAATTTAAACTTATTGGAAAATATAAATTTTTATCACTGCTGTGAACTGATCACCACACAGAATATGCAGAATATCAAAAACTTTAGGAGTCAGCTGTCCACGGTAGTCCTTATCAACCTTATCCTTATCAGATATCAGCACAATAACACACTCAGCTATCTATCTGTCTATCTATCTATCTATCTATCTATCTATCTATCTATCTAGCTATCTGTCAGCATAGTGTGGAAGTGCATAGATACATAATCATCGTATTTAATAGTTACTTGTATGTCACTAACTTTTTTATGTCTTGTCTCTAATAGCTATGGCGTTCATTATTGCGATGCTTCTGGCAAGTCTCAACAGCTGCTGTAACCCCTGGATCTACATGTTTTTCGCTGGTCATCTGTTCCAGGATCTCATGCAGCGCTGTCTTATGGCATCACACTGCGGCTGTAAGAGGCAATGGAGATCTAAGAGCCCTTCAGGCATGGGTGCAATGAGGAACACCAGCAGCCAGAAGAGTGTGACGCAGTCCTCTACTACATGAGAGAAAGTTGGAATACATGCAGTTCGTATTACCGTCATGGACAGAGCAATAACATAACATAAGCTAAGGAATAATTTCATATGATTTTTACCGGTGTGGTGCAGATCTGGATAATCTCCGGTCTTCAGCCTAAAATGTGTATCTTTACATAAGCAATGCTTGATCTGTGGCTGTCTTTGATACAGGAGTTATTTGCTTCCATCTATTCTCCAAACCATTTTTCTTTGTAGGGTCGTGGGAGTCATTTACATGTGTATGCTCGAAGGGACAGTTCACCCAACAATAACTGAATTCTGTTTCAAGTATGTATAAATAAAGGTGGAGGTAATGGAGAGATGCTGGATGGAGAATCCTCACAGAAATAAGGTAAGCAGCTGATTGTATGACGCTTGTATGACACTTGTATGAGTTATGATGCCCGTAGCAAATTTTAAAACTCCATCAAATTGTTTTAAATCTGATTCAACAAAGTCAGTTCTAATTTCAGACTTTATATTTTCAGATCAAGCATTCAGGACAACTGTAGCAAATACCTGAAAAAAATAAAGCTTCTGGTCATTTCAGAGTTAACGGGGAGATCAGATAAATATACCGCGATGAAATACAGCATAAAACATGTTGACTATGTCTTAACTTTTGCCAAGCCAGCACCTTTTATCCTAGTATCATAAGAAGTTTTGAACCACACTTTACAGTATAAAGTAACAAATATCATAAATTCAGCATTAGCACTTTTTCTTATTGTATGTATGTGTGTGTGTGTGTGTGTGTGTGTGTGTGTGTTTGTGAGAGAGAGAAGGAATATTTTTTTTTTTTTTTTTTTTTAGGAGGAACAGTTCACCCAAAAGTGAAAATTGTGTCATACTTTACTCCCTTTCATGTTCCAAACCCATCTGATTTTCACGTTATTTGTGGATCACATATCAATGGGATTAAAGGTTTTGAAGAATTACTTAGTGCTATATTCTTTTGCAGCCATGCAGGGACTACAGGAGTTACATTAAATAACGGTTTAAATTAAATCTACTGCATGGCTAGAAGACTTTGATTTGCCTATAGTGTTGTACTTGAATGGACTTTTGGTGCTTTCATGAAGCCTGAAACGTGGTAAAACAATATGCAGAGATTAGTTCGAGAAAAAAAGTAATGCTGATTTGGATGTGAGGGTGAGTAAATGATGAGAACATTTTCTTTTTCTTTTTTTTTGGTGGCTATTCAGTGGTTTTGATGTTCAGCTGTGTTCCTTTACCAGTATTTTGTAGAAATATACTGTAAATAACTAAATATTGTGCACGCAGCAGCTCAATCAGGCTCTGATTCACTTGTATTGACTGTGGTTGTGGATATGAATGAACTTGATCGATTGCTGATGGAAAATTTATGTACAGGATATAGCTTTTTTTGTAACTGATTTTGAATTTAAACACACTGACAAAACAATTCATTTCAAATTTCAAACCGGACAGCAGCAGTTTTCTTTATTACCAATACGAAGATGTGAGCTCACATGAATAAGAGTCAGTTAGGCCTATTCTCAGTATGAATCCAATCATTTATTTTTCAAAAACGGACTAATACTAGCCTACACCTTTCCATTTGTTAAAAAAAATCGTGGTTACCAAATATGCAATTAAAACTGGAATGAAAATTTGGACAAAATGAAAATATATCTTAAATAATGTTATGTCCATGAACAGAGAGAATGTACATTTTAATTCTAAATTATAATACAACCACTTCATACAGACTCATCAGTCATATCTTCAAAGTCTAAATGGGAACAGAAGCACAATAAAACCTCATTATAACTCTGCAAATGTACAAAATTGTAAATTAAAGGACATTTACATTGACATTTACTTCGATGAAAAAGTGCTAGCGGCAAAAATCTAATTAAGCAGTATTTAAATTATTTATAATATAGATAATTAGACAAACTCTTCAGCCAAATGATAAATCTGTCACAGTAGATGATTTCCAATCTAAAAAAACAAAACAAAAAAAATCCCAGAAGTGGTTCTGTCTAAAAACCTCACAGATTACAAATGGATACATGCTGACACCTAGTGTTTCATTAGAACTTTACAGCAAGAGAGTGCTATTATGTATTATTCCCTCGACAGTATTAAATGTTGTAGACACTGTCTTCGCAATTTCGTTTTACCCCAAATACCCTAATGATATGATTATTATGAGTTTATACACTAAAATGAAAATGGACATTCTGTTGTTTGAATAAAGACTCGAGATTTTAAAGGAAGTCAAACCAGCTAAAAATGTGTTCCAGTTCCTAATTAACATGGTGTAACATTATTTTATTTTATTTTATTACTTATTTTTTTTATTTTAGGAAGTATCATGCTCACCATGGGCTGTATTCATTTGATCAAAAATACAGTGAAAATAACAATACTGTGAAACATTTCTTATTATGTTCTGCGTTGAGAACACTTGTGGTTCTTAATATTTTTTTGGAAACCATGATACAATCCTAAATTCTTTGCTGAATAAAAAAAACAGCATTTATTTAAAATAGAAATCATTTGTAACATTATAAATGTATTTACTGTCACTTTTTATTAGTTTATTCATTCATCCTTGCTGTATAGGCCTATACACTATCATTTCCAAATCTCACTGGATTACAGTCTCTTTAAAACAATTTAAAACACCCTTTTCTTGACTGGCATACTGACCAATGACATCCCTCTTCTGTTTTGTTAAAATTGTGTCCACTGTAAATTTGCTCACATTAGGCTGAACTCTGCCTTTTTCATAAACAAACCTTGTTTCACAACATGATCAATTACTGTAGCAGTACAGTCTCATCTCATTTAAGCCTCGTCAGTATTGCTTCCTCTCAACTCTCCTCTTCCACCCTTTCATTCTGCTCCCCTCTCCTCTTGCTCTTTCACTCTTTTTCGCTCCTCTTCCTACATCTCTTCCTTCATCTCTTTTCCCTCCTCCGCTCTTCCCCTCTGTGCTTCCCCTCTTCCTCCTATTCCCTGTCCTTGTCCACTACCCACTCCACTCTTTTGAAATATCAGAGTTGCCCCCTCAAAGTTGAAAAAACACACAAGTTTATATTAATATTGCAAAGACATACAGCGAAAGAGAGCAAGCCAGGCCTGTTTTTGCCACACCAAATTGATGCTTCTTGGTTCAGTTGCCATTCTGGTATGTTGCAAATGATGAATTACAAGTTTCTAAGTGAAACAGAGTGACAAGATTCGACTGGGTTAGTGGTTAAAGTGACCACTTGTGACTCTATATTTACATTATACAATATATTTATTACTATATTTTATTATAATAAATATATTTTATATATTCAATATATTTTATTATTATATATATTTATACATATTACAATATATTTATATTATACAGCTGCTGTTTACTAGTTTCACTGATATCTTCAAACGCATCACTTCTTTTACAGTAAAGCAAGCCAGTGTCACACGTACAATTCACAAATCCATAATAACAGATATAGCTTATGATAAAATAGTAAACTATAAACAGATTGTTAGATTAAAAAAACAACAAGTGGCTTTTTAAATGAACGTTCAGACACTGCGCCTTTATGCGTGCCTTATAATATCTTCTGCTATGTATGCTTCAGCCACCAAAACATGCGTTGTAAGCGGTGTGCAACAGTACTTCCTAAAAGAGTGTGTGGCCACAACATAGTTCTCATTCTATTCACAGCAACACATCTTCCTCCTACCGCTTCCGTCAGTTATTGCGCGTCATGACTATAGCACGAAAGTTGGCGTTGGCGGGCGGCTCAACAATCGATCGTGGCTCTCTATCTCCCGTGTGTTATTTTTTAGTTTTGCGATGGACATCCTTTAAGATGTGAGCGGGATGCAGGACGGACACCAGAGCGGTGAATTATGCCGTTGCCATGAGAATTCAGGGTGAGAATTATGCAGGGTTTGAGGGTATGACGCTGTCTTTTAGGTTTGAATCTCCTGGAAGGCTAAAGAAAAGTCTGGATGTGTTTAAAAAGTAATACTTTATATATAGAGACGTGTTTCAATTGAGCTTTTAAACATTTTGGTCAGTACAAACGTTAGCCAGCGGGCGTATGTTCACCTTCGGTAAGACGCTCGGCAAACAGTAATCCGTTCCGCTATAAAAGTAACCGTAGCAACAGCGCTCCAGCTATTTTAGTTACTTAATAGCATTCGCCACAGAGTGCTTTCCGTATTTGTTTTCAGTTTCATTTTTGTTGTCTATTATGCTTATCACATTTAACTTTTTTTTTCACATTCGGTAAAAAAAACCAAAAAACGCTCGGGTAAGTTACAGAAATCGCGTCGCTCCAAGTAACCGCAATAGTACAAACAATTTTAGTTAGGATAACCAACATATTGGCAAAACACTATCATTATTACTTTTGTACACACACACACACACACACACACACACATACATATATATATATATGGCAAAAAAGTGTCTTGTTTAAAAAGTATTTCAGATTGTTGACAAGCATCACCAATTATCGGTTTGTAAACATTCAGGATGCGCGCGCATCATGGTTGCAGAAAACCCGGGAGAGATAGCCTTTACAGCTAGAGAATTTCACGGATACGGTACAAAATAGTTAGGTTTAAAAAGATTATAAATTATATTGATTAGATGTCATTTTCAAAATGTTTTACGCATATTACAAGAGCTTGTCACCCAGCGATAAGCACTGTTATTTAGTGTTGGGTCGTTCTTGAACGATTCGTTCATTTTGAACGAATCTTTAATGTGACTCGGGAAGAACGAGACGTCTCGGGGAGTGATTCGTTCAGTCGCGCATGCGCAACATCCTATAGGTTCTGTACTGGAATTAGTCAAGTAGTTCACCTGTTTCGAGTCTTCGGGTTTTTCCGAGTCGTTCGTTCATCACGTGACAGCCCCATAAGCTTAACCAATGCAGTCTGAGCCGGAAAGAGAA